>NC_086128.1:25161521-25231521 GCF_963921235.1 Mobula hypostoma
TCAAGAACTGAATTCAAATTCAGTTGCGAAGGCAGATTTTACTGCCGCCATTCACAAAAAATATAATTTTGCAATTTTTTCCAGCTGGAATGATACAATTTGGCAACGTGCAAACATAAAAGTACTGCAGATATGAAATAAAAATCAAGAAACAATTAGCAGGTCAAACAGCATCTGTGAAGAGAGAAAAAAAAATTAACATTTCAGGTCAATGACTACTTTGTGCTTGTATTTCAACAGACTGTGCTGGTGAATGTTAAACAAAACAAATGCCAATTGTTGCCCACTGAAACCATGATTACAGCACCATCATTCAGGCATATAGTGACTGTACTTGGCGGGAGAAAGAACAAAAAATTTAATTAAGAGAATAAAACAGATGTATGAAATAGCTAATGTCCCAGTATTAAAGTCCCAGTCTACACAACCTCTCCATGTAACTCAGGTCCCCAAGTCCAGACAATATCCTGGTAAATCTTTACTGCACTCTTTCTAGTTTAATAACACTATTCCTATAACAGGGTGATCAAAACTGTACACAGTACTCCAAGGGCTGCCATGCCAGCAGCTTATGTAATTGCAACCTAACTTCCTGACTTTAATACTCAATGTCCTTATTGATAAAGGCCAATGTGCCAAATGCCTTTTTCACCACCTTATCTACTTGTGATGTTGCTTTCAGAAAACAATGTACTTGCACTCCTAGAACTCCTCAGGGTCCTGCCATTCACTGTATAATCCCTACCCTGGTTTGATGTTCCAAAATGCAATACCTCACATTCACCTGGATTGAAAGCCATTTGTCAATCCTCAGCCCACTAGCCAGCTGATTCCCCTGTAATTGTTCATACCCTCCTACACTGTCTACAACACCACTTACTATCACAAACTTATTCACCATGTTGTGTACATTCCTATCCAACATGTTTATAAACACAGTATTACAAAGATCCCAGCACTGAACCCTGTGGACCATCACTAGACAGAGGCCTCCAGTCCGAGAAACGACCATCACCCATCATCCTCTGCTTCCCTCCACTGAGACAATTATGAATCCAACCTGATATCTGTCCTTGGATTCCATGTGATCTAACCTTCCAGACTAGTCTGCCATAAGGCAGGGGTCCCCAACCTTTTTTGCACCGCGGACTGGTTTAATATTAACGATATTCTTGCGAACCGGGGGGGGGGTGTTCAAGTTCAACAGTGCGTGACAGGGAGTGAGGAAAGGTGCAGCTGACTCGTATCATTTCATATCGCCAAATCATATTGTTTTCTCGTGGCCCGGTGGTTGGGGACCACTGCCATGAGGGACCTTGTCAAATGCCTTGCTAAAGCCCATATAGACAACATCCAAGCCCTACCCTCATCTACTCTCTTGGTT
The DNA here is from genome assembly GCF_963921235.1 of Mobula hypostoma. Lineage (NCBI taxonomy): Eukaryota > Metazoa > Chordata > Chondrichthyes > Myliobatiformes > Myliobatidae > Mobula > Mobula hypostoma. The sequence goes on from NC_086128.1 coordinate 25,162,906, forward strand.
ACCTCCTCACAGAACTCCAAGAGTTTTATTAGACATGACTTCCCACACACAAAGTCGTGCTGACTGTCCCATGACCAGGTGCCATGGTAGCCTAGCGGTTAGCACGACACTATTACAGCTTGGAGCTTTGGAGTTCGGAGTTTAATTCATTGTTGTCTGTAAGGAATTTGTACGCCTTCCGTGAATGCATGGGTTTCCTCTGGGTCCTCCCACATTCCAAAGACGTACCAGTTAGTAAGTTAATTTCAACTCTGCCCTCAATCGCATCTCCTCCATTTCTCCCATGACTTCCCTCACCCTATCCTCCCGCCACCCCACCAAGGAGAGGGTTCCTCTTGTCCTCACTTACCACCCCACCAGCCTCCCAGTCCAGCACACAATTCTCAGTAACTTACGCAATCTCCAGCAGGATCCCACCACCAAGCACATCTTTCCCTCTCCCCCGCCCCCCCTTTCCTGCTTTCTGCAGAGGTCACTCCCTACGTGACTCCCTTGTCCATTCGTCCCTCCCCACTGATCTCCCTCCTGGCACTTATCCTTGCAAGCGGAACAAGTGCTACACCTGCCCCTACACCTCCTCCCTCACTACCATTCAGGGCTCCAAACAGTCCTTCCAGGTGAGGTGACACTTCACCTGTGAGTCTGTTGGGGTCATCTACTGTGTCTGGTGCTCTCAGTGTGGCCTCCTGGTATATCGGTGCGACCCAAAGTAGATTGGGAGACCGCTTCGCCGAGCACCTATGCTCTGTCTGCCAGAAAAAGCAGGATCTCCCAGAGGTCACTCATTTTAATTCCACTTCCCATTCCTATTCCGACATGTCAGTCCATGGCCTCCTCTACTGCTGTGATGAAGCCACACTCAGGGTGGAGGAGCAACACCTTATATTCTGACTGGATAGCCTCCAACCTGATGGCATGAACATTATTTCTTAAAATTATGGGAAATGCCCGACCATTCCCATTTCCCTCTCTCACCTTCTCTTCTTACCTGCCCATCACCTCCCTCTGGTGCTCCTCCCATGGGCCTTTGTTCTCTCATATCGTACACTGCAAAAAAAAATTATAAAGAAGTATATTTAAGAACATTAACTTAAGCAATTATTGAAAGAAAGTAAGAAAAAACCAAAAAGGGCCCATTATACTTAACAGTCACATGTGCACGTTGGAGCTCAAATCTTCCAGAAGCCATGGTTTTCGATGTACACACTGCACCAACTCCTGTTCACCACTCCCCGGTAAAAGTTCCCCTCTTGGGCTCCATTGGATTGCGTGGTCCTGCTGGATCAAATCCTATGGCTAGTTCTCTCAAGCTCCTCTCTCCATCTCCTGACAAAAAAAAGACCTCGACCTACTTCAGTGTTTGTCATAAAAACTGCTCCCCCAGCATTCTTTAGAACTTTCTCTCAGTTCCACTCTCCTGATTGGATGACACATGTTCTTAAGCATCCCTTATTATATGAAATACCCAACAACATTCGCAGTAAAACCTTTACCAGGGCATTACAGAAGTTATTGAGAAAAAATCTGAGGAATAAGGTTAGTCTGCACTTGAAGAGGCAGAAATTAATCAAGCACAGTCAAATGAGTTTGTAAAGGGGAGATCCTTGTCAAACAATTTGATTGAATAGCTGGAGGCAACTAAGTGTGTCAGTGTGTGGATAATTCAATTGATGCAATCTACATTGGACTTCGGTAAAACCTTTGACCAGATCCCACTTTTAGTTTAAAAGGTAAGAGCCCAGGGCAGTTTGGCATAATGGATCCAAAACTGGCTTGGTAATAGAAAGCAGAGGATGGTGGTCAAAGGTTGCCTGCCATTTTAATTCTCCATCCTCCTCCCACTCTGACCTTGCTGTCTGTGACCTTCTGCATCATTACACCAAGGCCCAACACAAATTTCTTCAACATCTGGGCACCCTATACACTCAATATCAAACTCTCTGTCCAAGATTTGGTCATTTCTGTCTGTCATCATTTTGGCTCAGTGTTTTGATTTATATAGACTGTCCTGTTGGGCAAGTCTTACAGCCTTACAATTAGCAACACATTACACAGATATAAGATTCAGCGGACCTAACTGTTCTATTTAGTCATTTGGTCTCACCCTATCAGAGATGTCCCTTTTGATCCCAGCTCTCCCTTCCCAAACCGTGAGCCTTTCCTGCCCTCAAATTAACTTGCTTTCTCTCTTTCCCAGTTCTCATGAAGAATTCGGGACCTGAAACATTAATTGTTTCTCATTCCATATATATTGCCTGACTTACTGAGTGTTTCTGTCATTTACTGTTTTTTCTGTTACAGATTTCCAGGAGCTGTGGTTCCTTTATTTTCATTTTCATTAACTTGTGAATGTTGGAGTTATGATTTGTAAGTTTGTGGATGAAATAAAAATTGGTGTTGCTTTTAACAGTAAGGTAGATTATCTTTGGTTACAGAACAGTATTTTTGGTAAATTGGGCAGAAAAAAATGAATTTAATTCTGAAAGATATGAGGGGATGCATTTTGAGAGAACTCATAAGGATATGGATAATGAATTGTTGGACCCTAGGAAGTATTGAGGAACAGAGAAGTCTTGATGTATGAGTCCAATGATTCTTGGTCGACAAGGCATACAGAATACTTGTCTTCAATAGCCAGGGCAAAGACTGAAAGAATACGGAGGTTATGGTACAACTTTATAAAACACTAGTCAGACTACAGCTGGAGTACTGTGTCACCTTGCTATAGGAAGGATGCGACTGCACTGGAGAGGATGCAGAGGAAATTCGCCTAGATCTTGCATGGGATGAAATGTTTTGGTTATGAAGACAGATTAGATAGGCTAGGTTTGTTTTCCTTGGAGTGGAGAAGGCTGAGTGGAGACCTGTAGATGTGTACAAGATTATGAGGGGCATAGATGGGGTAGATAGTGAGAAACTTTTCCCCATAGTAGAGGTTCCTGTAACCAGAGGACATTGATTTAAGGTAACAGCTAGGAAATTTAAAAGGGGTTCAAGGAGGAGTTTTTCCACCCAAAGTGTGATTGGAATCTGGAAAACCCTGTCTAAGCGAGGTGGTGGAAGCAGAGTTTTAAGAAGTTTTGAGATGAGCTGTTGAAATGCCATGCCTTAGTAGACTATATGCCAAGTGCTGGACAATGGGGATGGTATAGATAGGATATTGATGGTCAGTATGGACATGTTTGGGCTGAAGATTCTGTTTCTGTGCTGTATGAATCTATAACTTTCAGGTAATGGCTGATAAATGGCAAGTAGCATTGTTGCCAACAATATGCCAGGCAATGACCATCTCCAACAAAACACAGACTACCCAACTACTTTTGATATTTGGTAGTATTACATTTATGATCCCTTTTCATCCAATGTCCTTACACACACTTGATGCACTTTGAGTTTGGGGAAACTCCACTGAGAGGGTCTCCAGGAGAACACCAGCTTGTGGTGATGAATAAAGACCTTACATCACCAGCTTTAGTGTCTCTCCAGTGACTCAGTTCACAGCTACAATACAAGGAGTTATTAGAATGGTGTTGTTCTTTGGACCTCATAATGAAAGACCATTCATGTATTTTTAGCTTACAGAAATGCATAGCTAATAATTTTACCACTGACAGTTCAGAAACGGACTCCAGTTAGCTTTTCTGGAGGAAATCAATGCCCTTCAGACTGTTTTGGTTAGATTGTGAACAAGTTGTTGAGTCATGAGTGTATGGAATTTAGACTGTTGGTCAAAATACCATTCCCACTACAGCCATCTGACAGATTTCTCTGGTGGAACAACTCTTAGATTTAGTACACAAACGAGAAAATTTGTAGATGCTGGAAATTCGAGCAACACACACAAAATGCTGAATGAACTCAGCAAGTCAGGCAGCATCTATGGAAAAAAGTACAGTCGACATTTCAGGCTGAAACTCTTCTTCGATTTCGTAAGTCGTTTTCTTCCTCAACTTCACAAGCTATTGTTCCTTTCACCAGTAATCTGCTCACTGATTCTCAGATTGGGTTTCACTGGAACCATTCAGCTCAAGGTATCATTGGATCCTTGGTCTTAACAAAACAGCTGAATTACTGAGGTAAATTGAGAGCAACACCTCTAGGCATTGTTTGACCAAGCATGGTATAAGGGAGCCCTGCGAAAATTGGCCCACTGGACAACAAAGGGAAAACTCTTCTGTCTATGACAGTACCTCTTACAAAGAAAGATGGTTGTTGCCATTGAAAGATGGTCAACCAGCCAAGCTGGCCAGGAAAAAGGAGGCATGAGTCAGGTACTGGCAGGGATCAAATTAATACTGGGAGTATAGTGATGCAAAAGTGTATTCAAGAAAAAAAATTGATAAAGGAGGTCATGAGATGGCTTTGACAGAGAAGATTAAGGAAAATTTCAAGAGGTTTTACAAGTAAATTAAGGGAAAACGGTTAACTAGAAGAGAATAGGGTTCCACAAAGACTAAGATTTGTAGAACAGATGAACATAGGAGTACAAGTACATGGTTCCTTGAACGTGAGTTACTTGTAGACAGACTGGGTCATCCATAGTGCAAAGGGCTTGGATGAGGTGGAATTTTTTAAATGTGTCCCAAGAAAATTTCCTTAATTAATATGTAGAGGGACCTACCGAAGAGGGCACAGGGCTGGATCTCCTCCTGGGGAATGAGGTAGGGCAAGTGATGGGGCATCTGTCAGTGACCACTTTGGGCCCAGTGACCATAATTCTATTAGCTTCAAAATAGTTATGGAGAAAGATAGGATGGGTCTATAGGTTAAGGTCCCAAATGTCTTGGACTGCATATGGATTAGCAGGGAGGAAGTACTGGCATTCTTAAAGTGCACTAAGGTGGATAAATCCCCAGAGCCCGACCAAGTGGGACCTTGTGGGAAGCTAGAGAAGAAATTGTGGAGACCCTTGCAGAGATATTCACTTCATCCTTAGCCAGGTGACATTCAAGAGGATGGGAGGGTGGCTAATGGTATACTATTTGTTAAGAAGGGCAGCAAAGACAAGCCAGGAAACTACAGGCTGGCGAGTCTGAAATCAATGGTGTGTAAGGTACTGGAAGGAATCCTTGACAACGCTAAGGGTCCTGCATATGCAGCACTCCTGATAAATACCTTGGATGAGTGGAAGAGAGACCCCGATGATCCTCTCAGCAGTCCTCGCGATCCTTTGTAGGGTCTTACAGTCAGATAACTTGCATTTCCTGTATCAGATGGTGATGCAGCTGGTCAGGACAGTCTCAATGGTGCTCCTGTAAAAAATGGCTAGAATGGAGAGGGTGTAGCCACACTCACCTCAGTCTCCTCAGGAAGTGGAGACATTGCTATGTTTTCTTGACCAAAGCAGTGTTATTGCGGGACCAGGTGAGATTGTCTGTTATGTGCACACCTAGAAACTTGCTGCTCCTAACTCTCTCCACGGAGGAGCCGTGTATGTGCAGTGAGGAGTGATCAGTCTGAACCTTCCTAAAGTCCACAATCATCTCTTTGGTCTTGTTCACGTTGAGACTCAAGTTGTTGTGATCGCATCATTCTACAAGATTTTCTCTAACTCCCCTATGTACGCTGTCTCGTCGTCGTTGTTGATGAGGCCAATCACTGTTGAACTTGATGATTCAGTTTGAGCTGGTTCTAGCAGTACAATCATGTGTCAGCAGCATGAATACCAGCAGGCTGAGCACGCAGCCCTGGGGGGTGCCGGTGCTCAGCATGATGGAGCTAGAGATGTTGCTGTCAACATGAACTGATTGGTCATTTGGAAGTCCAAGAGCCAGTTTCAGCGAGGGGTGCTGAGACCCAACAAGGATTTTACCCACCAGCTTCTGTGGGATGATTGCTGAAGTCAGTAAACAGCATCCTGGTGTAGGAGGCACCATTTTCCAGGTGGACAGGACGCAGTGGAGGGCTGAAACTATAGCATCAACAGTGCACAGATTTGAGCCATAAGTGATGTTTGAATAGACAAGATCTAATTAGGAATAGTCAGCATAGCTTTGTACATGTAAAATCATGTCTATCAAATCTCTAAAGAGAATTTTAAAAGAGATAACCTGGATGGTAGATTAAGGTATGGCAGTGGTCGTTGTGTATTTAGACTTTAATGATGTCTTTGACATGGATCAACTTGGCAAATTAGTTTGGAAGGTTAAAATTGAATTGAATTGACTTTATTTCTTACATATGTGAGGAGTAAAAATGTCAGTGATAATAAACCTGATTCTGATTCTGAATACTGTGTACAGTTTTGTTTGCCATCACTAAACTGGGTAGAGCGCCGAGAAGATTTGCGAGGATATTGCCAGGGCTTGAGGGCCTGTGTTATAGGGAGTGGTTGGTGAGGCAAAGACTTTATTTCTCTAAAAGTAGGAGACTGACGAGTGAGAGGTATATAAAATTATGAGGGACCTAGATAGTCTTTTCCCGAAGAACAGGAACTAAGAACTAGAGAGCACAGGTTCCAGGTGAGGGAGAAAAGATTTATAAGAGACCTGAGGGACAACTTTTTCACACTGAGGGTAGTGAATATATGGAATGAGCTACTGGAGGAAGTAGTAGAGCTGGGCACATTAATAGAATTGAGAAGACATTTGAATAAATACATGGATAGGAGGGGGTTCAAAGGGACATGGGCCAAATAGAAGTAACTGGAACTGGCTTGGCGGGAACCAAAGGGCCTGTTTTTATGCTACATTATTTTCTGATTCTATAACAGTTTTATGAAGAGCTTGGAAAAGATTGAACTGTTCTGTATAAACCACAGAAGATTGGTAGGAAATTTAGTAGAAATGTTCAAAACCATGTAGGGTTTTGATGGAGTAAAGAGAAACTGCTTTCAATGGTAAATGTTTTAGGGAGACTGGCATTAAGTGGATTCCATGATCAACCCAAGTGAGACAACAGCTTTCAATCTGCTGATGTTTGCCTCTGTGGTAGGGGCCATTGTGGACATCTCAGAATAAATGGAGACAGTCAGATGGTGAAATTGTGAAGTCAATGAGACATGCAGCATGGAAACAGGCCTTTCAGCCCAAATGGTGCACGCCAACTATGCTATACAGTAAGTTGGTCCCTGGGACATGACTTTGAAGCTGTGAAATGTGATCACCTCAATGGCATATTGGCACAAGACCCTATGGCATCTCTCAAGGATGAGAGGCCTGGAGGCCTGCAGGTGCTGGGCTGAACCACCTTCTTTGGCATGCGAAGACTGCAGGTTGATCGGATAGTCTTCAGTTTCATGTTCTCCTGATGTCTGCTTTCATTGTATCAGTGTGCTGAGCCACTGTGTACAGTGTACTGTGTACTCATTGTACTGAGCTGAAGCCCAGCAACTGGGTTAGGCCTACAGTAAAAATCCAGGACCTCATTATCTGCCAGCTTGATAATACCTTTACAGTTTTGTGACCGCTTCAACCTGCCTAGGTCCCAGATTGCTCCAGAATCTGCCTCAATAACTATTGTCCAGTAGCACTTGACTCCACTGTGATGAAGTGTTTAAGAGATTGATAATGAAACATATCAACTCCTGTCTGAGGAGTAACTTGGGTACTGTCACAACAGGTTAACAGCAGATACTGTTTCGTTGGCTCTTTACTCAACCCTGTAACAGTCTCCTCCACAATCATAGGTGTACTACAAGGCTGTGTGCTTAGCCCCCTGCTCTACTTGCTTTATACTTATGACTGCATGGCTAAGCATAGATCCAATGCCATTCTCAAGCGCAAGTTCAAGTTTAATTGTCATTCACCCATACATGAATGCCCATGAATACAGCAAAATGAAACAACGCTACTCCAGGGCCAAGTTACAAAACACAGTACCAACAGTTATATACAGCACAAGGCACATATAACACATATAAGATAGCAAGTAAACATACAGTCGCATAAAATATATATATAGCCCAAGTCTCTGAGTGACATGTCCTGTAAATGGATGGTGCATGGGTGTTATTGGCAAGAACAAGCAGTTGTCAGCAGTCTGCAGTCGAAAGTATGCATGCATGAATGCTTGCAATCCAGCTTGTCATTCCACTGATTAAACACTGGAGGGCAGCACTGACAAAAGGAGCCCAGCATGAATGCCATGCTACACCACCTCTGGCGTCTTCTCTCCAGGACCACTGCAACAGGTAAGCCCATGGCTTGAAGCCCAGTCCTCGCTACAATCGCCGACTATCACTCCAATAAACAAGGGAAACAGACTTGGGCATTTTACATTATCGATGTCCAATCCAACAGGGTATTGCGATCTCAGAAGAAACTTCCAAGACAATCATTCATAGTTATACTGCTCACTGCCTTAACGCATCATCTCTGATTCTTTCCTATAGCAAGCAGTAACACCAAGTCCAGCTCCTCCGCCAACAAGCAGCTCACTGGAGGAATGGACCTGCAATACCTGAAGTTCTTAATAGTCATAGTCATACTTTATTGATCCCGGGGGAAATTAGTTTTCGTTACAGTTGCACCATAAATAATAAATAGTAATAAAACCATAAATATTTAAATAGTAATATGTAAATTATGCCAGGAAATAAGTCCAGGACCAGCCTATTGGCTCAGGGTGTCTGACCCTCCAAGGGAGGAGTTGCAAAGTTTGATGGCCACAGGCAGGAATGACTTCCTATGACGCTCTGTGCTGCATCTCAGAGGAATGAGTCTCTGGCTGAATGTACTCCTGTGCCCAACCAGTACATTATGTAGTGGATGGGAGACATTGTCCAAGATGGCATGCAACTTAGACAGCATCCTCTTTTCAGACACCACCGTCAGAGAGTCCAGTTCCATCCCCACAACATCACTGGCCTTACGAATGAGTTTGTTGATTCTGTTGGTGTCTGCCACCCTCAATGTCCAGCAATGTCCTGTGATTGTAAAAAAAGATGTTTAAAAAAGACCTAAAAAAACCTTTGGTTGGCCCTTGAGAGGTCGCTGCATCCATACACGCTTGTCATCTTACCAGGTTTGCTGATGACACCATGGTTGTCGACCGAATCAAAGGTGGTGACAAATTGGCATATAGGAGGGAGATTGAAAATCTGGTTGACTGGTGCTACAACAGCCAGTGCTGATTAAGGGATCAGAGGTGAAGAGGGTCAGTAGCTTTAAATTCCTGGGCGTTATCATGTCAGAGGATCTGTTCTGGGACCAGCACGTAAATGCCATTTCAAAGAAAGCTCGGCAGTGCCTCTGCTTGCTTAGTTTGCGCAGATTCAGTATGCCATCTAAAACTTTGACAAACTTCTCTAGATGTACAGTGGAGAGTATCCTAACTGGTTGCATCATGGCCTGACATGGAAACACTGGTGCCCAAGAACAGAAGAGCTTCCAAAAAGTGGTAGATACAGTCCAGTTAATCACAAAAATGCCCTCCCTGCCATTGAGCACATCTACAAAGAGAGCTTCCACGAGAAAGGATCAAGAGCCCCCTTCCCCCCAATGACCACCATCCAGCCATTCTCTCTTCTCACTGCTACCATCGGGAAGAAGGTGCAGGAGCCTTAGGACCACTCCACCAGGTTCAGGAACGGTTGTTACCCTTCAACCATCAGGCTCCTGAACCGGCGTGGAAAACTTCACTCAATGCAACACTGAACTGATCATTGAACACAACCTATGGACTCATTTTCAAGGACTTTGCAACTCATGTTTTCAGTAATACTTATTTTCTTTATTATTTTTATTATTATTATTTTCTTATTGTATTTGCACAGTTTGTCTTTTGCACTTTCTTGGTGAGTAGTTTTAATTGATTCTGTTGTACTTCTTTGCTCTATCATGAATGCCTGCAAGAAAATTAATCTCAGGGTTGTATTTGGTGGCATAAACATACTTTGATAATACATTTACTTTTAACTTTGATTTCCTGAAAGTGATGACACAGGTAGACAGATTGGTGAAGAAGCTGTTTGACACTCTAGCTTTCACTAGTCAGGGCAAAAGAATCAGGTTGCCTTTCACACTGGTTACCAAAAGCAAACCAGTTGGTACCTCAAGCAGTTAAGAAGGTAAATGGTATATTGGCCTTCACTGTAAGAGGAATTAAATCCAAAAGCAAGAAACTCTTAGAACCACGCTTGGTGCATTGTGTGCAGTTTTAATCTCCTTACTTAGCACAGAGGGAGTACGACAAAGGTTCAGCAGATTGTCAGATGAGGAGAGATTGGATCAAGCAGGCCTGTATTCAGTTGAGATTAGAAGAATGAGAGTTGAAATATGCAAAATTCTGAGAGGACAACAGACTAGAACCAGGAAGGATGTTTCCCCTAGCTGCTGGGATAGGAAGTTTTCAGAAATATGGATGTCTCAAGATATGAACAAGAACTTTAGAACAGAGATGAAGTGAAACATTTCCACTCTGTGGAATTCACTACCAGAGAGGCTCTGGAGGCCAAGTTGCTGAATATAGTTTAGAAACAGACGGATAAACTTCTGGACACAAAATGCATCAAGAAGTGTGGTGGGAGAGAGAATATGGCATTGAGATAGAGCATAATGGTCGTACTGAATGGTAGAGAAGGCTTGAGGGGCCATATGGCCTACCCTGCCCCTATGTTGCTTTGTTTTGTGGACTAAGCCCCTGTTATCTCATTAATGGAAGCATGAACTGCAGGTGGACTGATGTTACTGCTGCTCTGTGTGCACCCTTGGAAGTCAGAGGTGAGTACCATTCCAATAGGAGGTACTGAGATCACACTATGTTACCTGGAGCCCAGCTAGGAGTCTGCAACTTTGCAATAATAAGGCATCACCATCCAGATCATGCCATCTTCTCAATGCTGCCATCAGACAAGAGGTACAGGAGCCTGAAGGCCCACACCTCAAGGTTAAACAACAGCTTCTTCTATACTGCCATCAGGTTCTTGAACCCACTTGAAAAACCCGAACGCGACCTCAGACTGGATTTCCTTATTCTCTCTCTCTACTTGTACTTGTGTTGTTAAGTTTATTTTGTTTTAATTGTGAGTAAATTATGTACAATTTATGTTATTTTAAGTGTATGTTCACTTATATTTGCCATGTTTGTAACTGTGCTGCTGTTGAAAAATGCTCACTTTCATGGCATTTATAGCCTGGGTATGTGAATGCCCACAACAATCAACTTGAACTTCTGGAGGTGGAAAACATACATAATTGCTTCCGTTAAGAATATTTATTTATTTAATTTTTAATATGTACACCTTGAGAATAATTTCAAAATACAAATTCAAATATTAACAAAATTATTCCATGAGAAAGCTCACTAGTACAATCTTCCATTTCTCTTGGATGTGTTGTTCATTGTACAGAGTGAAACCTGGCACCAACTACTGGAAGTGAGTCTGTAACTAAAGAGGAACTTGGGAACCATGTAAGTGGAACAGTATCGGGATCTTCCCTGATATTCTTTCAAGTCCTAAGCAGAATAATCCTTGGTTCGCATAGGACAGATTGGATGGTTTCAAGAGACAAAGCCCAAGCACTGCACAGCTCAGGAGAACCTCCATATCTGAAGGCATCTTTGGCCGCTTCTCCCTATGTTGGACAATTCTGTTGTTGATAGGGGCTTGGTACTGTAATGGCAGTGGGCCGATGTTGTTGTCATACACACTTGGTACCTAGTACCTGCAGTTTCCACTGTTAGATACAGACAGCCCAATCGGTGAAGAACTGAAATGACTTAGTGTTAACTTAAGTTAAACTATGTGACCATAATTTAATTTATATACAAATCCAAAATTTAACTGTGGTTGGAAGTCTCACAGACAGGACACAGAGATGGTTGGTGTGAATAGGGTGGATGTTAGCAGTGCCTATGGAGCTCATCGAGGTCACTGTTAGGAATGTGATTTTCCCTCTACCTATCCCCCTACCTCTACCTTCTGCCTCTTCCCTCCTCTACTGTGCCATCCTTTACCCTGTCTCTGCCCTTCAGTCTCTGTCTGCTTCCCAAATCTGTCTTCTGCCCTTCTCCCTCTCTCTTCCACAATCTATCCTTCACATTCTACTATATGGCCCATTTCTTACTTTCCCTCTGTATCCTCACCTCTACAGACTCCAATTTCTTTTCCCAAAAAAGTGAGGCAATATTTACTTAAGTCGTTGAGGACTTCAGACCAGTTTAGGATTTTCTTAAAGGGGCGGAAATATAAGGTTATTCAAAATTACATTGGGAAACTATGCAGTTTATGAAGGAATCCCCATTGCTAACCACTGCTACCCCATAGCGGAGTGTGCAGGGTCTATAAGGAGCAGATCGCGTGTGTATTGTGCTTCAAACACATCTTGAGCACACTTTGAAGCTGAGTAGTGTGATTATCCACCATGAATAGAGGACCCAAGAGGCCTACAAACCCCAACATATCACCTTCTACCTTATTCCAATAAGCAGCAAAATATTTTAATCACCTGTTCTTTGGTGTTGAAGTTGTCCCTGTTTCTTAAACCCATCCTCCCATAGGGTGGCCCACTGGTGCCTATCAAGAAGTGGGTTTGATCTGCTAACTGGGTCATGGCCTCACAGTGGCATCACAGGTAGATAGGGTTGTAAAGAGACCTTTTCACACATTGACCTTTATAAATCAAAGTATAGAGAACAGGAATTGGGATGTTATGTTGAAGTTGTACAAGAAGTTGGTCAGGCCGAATTTGGAGCATTGTGTGCAGTTCTGGTCACCCACCTACAGTTTGAGCTTGAAAGAGTACAGAGAAAATTTACAAGGATGTTGCCAGAACTTGAGGACCTGAGTTATAGGGAAAGGTTGACCAGGTTAGGATTTTATTCCCCTGAGCACAGGAGAATGAATGGAGATCTTATAGAGGTATACAAAATTATGAAAGGTATAGATAAAGTGAATGCATGCAGACTTTTTTCCCTCAGGTTGGGTGAGACTAGAACTAGAGGTCATAGGTTTAGGGTGAAAGGTGAAGTATTTACAGGAAATCTGAAGGGAAACATTTTCACTCACAGGATGATGCAAATGTGGACGTGGTAGATACGAGTTTAATTGTAACATTTAAGAGGAATTTGGACAGATACATGGATGGGAGGGGTTTGAAGGCATATGGTCCGGGTGCACATAGATGGAACATGGCAGATCAGGCTGGTATGGATTAGATGGGCCAAAGGCCCTGTTTATTTGCTGTAGTACTCTATGACTCTATGACTTAGTAAGGAGGGTCACGCCTGCAGTAGTGTGCCTTGACAACAATGAACATTAAGGTTTCACTTCCTATGGGGAATTTCCACAACTATTTTAAAAGACAGGTGGGCAGGTACATGAATAGGAAAGGTTTAGAAGGATATGGACCAAACACTGGCAAATGGGACTAGCTTGGATGGGGGCATTTTGTTCGGCATGGACCAGTTGAGCCAAAGGACCTATTTTCATGCTGTATGACTCCATGACTCGATGTGTGACACGCTGGCCCCTTAGTTGCGTGTTCCTGTGGTTTGATGGTTCCCAAAAGGAAATGTGCAGTATCAGACTTTGCCTTTAATTAGAAATAACTTCTCTAAGTCATGATCTAATGAATCAAGTATTCAAACTAATTTATGACAATCATTTATATACGATGCTCCAACTCAGTCCCAGTTGAGAAAGGTCATATCAGCAAAACAAGTAGTTCTCAGTAATCTCTGACAGGATCTCTTCATCAGGTACTCCCATCTGCCAAACGGATTGACCCTATTCGTTGAAATACCTGACTTTGGTCTTCCACAATCATCGTGCTGTTTTCGTTGTCATGTCCGCAGTCCAAGAATGGGACACCCATAGCAACCAAACAAAACCACACCTGCAGAGAGTCAGACAAAAAACAGTCAGGCCCAAGTATGTGGCTCACAGAACCAGAAGTCTAGGGGACTATTGCAGAGTGTAGCTTGGGTATTCTGGATCTATTTGATAAAGTACCAGTCAACAAGGATGTTGCTAGGACTTGAGTGCCTGAGTTATGGAGAGAAGTTGGACAGGCTAGGACTTTATTCCTTGGAGCATGGGAAACTGAGGGGTGACATTGCAGAGATCAGTAAAATCACACACAGTCTTTTCCACAGAGTTATGGATTCAAAAACTTGAGGGCTCTGGTTTAGGGTGAGAGCAGAAAATTTAAAAAGGGACCTGAGGGGCAACTTCTTTATCCAAAGGGTGGTCCATACATGAAATGAGTTGCTGAAAGATGTGGTTGAGGTAGATATAATAACAACATTTAAAATACATTTGCACAAGTATATAGATGGATGAGAAAGATTTAGAGGGATATAGGCCAAAGATGGTCATCGTGGGGCTAGCTTAGGTGGGTACTTCGGTTGGCCTGGAAGAGTTAGGCCAAAGGGCCTGTTTCCATGCTATATTATTCTATGACAACATGGAATTAAAGGCTATGCAGCAGTAGGAGGGGAACTTGAATTAAAGGCGGCAAGCAGAGAGTGGTGAGAAAGTGTTACTTTCCAGACTGGGAGATGCGGATAGCGGTGTCCCGAAGGGCCAGTGCTGGGACCACTGCTTTTGACATATATTCATGACCTGGACTCGGTTGTGCAGGGTAATATGTTTAAACCTGCTGACGACCCATGGTTGGAAGTGTGATGGTCTGTATGGAGGAGAGTGACTGTCTGTTCCAGGACATAGTGAGGCTGGCAGAATGGGCAAACAGGAGGCAGATGGAATTTAACGCAGAGAAGTGTGAAACGCCTGGGCATTGTTAAATTGTATGGGATCCTGGAATTCATAGAGGCAGGGAGTACAAAACAGGAGGATTGTCCTTCTCAGAACAAAGAAGGTTAAGAGATTTGGGACAAGTAGACAAGATCTGGGAGGCACAAGAGACGGCTACTGGAGCTGCTCCTTCACAACTCCAGTAACCCAGGAGTGCTGCCTGGGAGAACACCCTGTTCCATCTGGCAGCATTGGAGCATCCATCCTTGAAGCAGCACTATCCAGTAGCTGGAAGAGTACTGCTTGTATTGTACGCATGCGTCCCTGAAAGGCTGAATCCTGAGGTCACAACTGTGAGGCTAAATGCAGGGATATGTGCAATCTTGCAATAGTGTACACTGAAGTTGTGAAATGTGTGACAACTGAAACTGATCCAGTAATTGTTGAAAAACAGAATCCACTCCACCATTCAAGGAACCTGCAGTAAATAAGCTTAATGACACTTGGAATATGATGGTAGACTGCTGAACTCTGCTTTAACAAGAAAACTAGACTATGAGGCTCTGTATAGTAAATCTCAGTTAACATGCAGAAGAAAGTTATTTGGAGAATGTTGATTTATACATATTTAACACTACAGCCCTGACTCTCCTTTGAGGGATTCTTGATTTAATCTTGGTTTAGATCTGCAGATAATGTAACATACAATATTTGGAAAAGAGAGAGAGAGAGAGAGAGAGAGGTGCCCAACACAGAAACCTTGTTAAAAAGAGAGGAAGAAAGAGAGAGAGAGGTGAAGACTGCTCACAGCAGGTTTATACTTTCTACAAGGACGCTGCCTGCTTGGAAATTCTTACAGAGAGGAAGAAGGGAGGGGCTGCTTGATGGACAGCTAGTATTCAGCATGGTGAGATAAATAGAAGGTCAGATAATAGACCTGGAGGCACATGGTTTTGGACACTGAATGAGCTTTATTGTGCCCACAGAAAAAGTGGGTTTTGGAGGATCGATCAGTGGCTGTCACAGTGTGAAAAGGGCGTGACTGGTGGGGAGTAATTTTGTGTCCAACCCTCGCCTGGGTTGGTAATTCCACCACAGAAGAATGGTCCCCTTTGTGGTTGTCACAGTCGGTGACTTCTAAAGAATTTCGGAGGACAACAGGAAGATCGACGGGGTCAGCTCACCTGAAGACTCAAATCTCTCCCTCTCTCTCTCTCTCCATCCCTACTCTACTCAATACCACAATCTGAACTGAACTTTACTCATCATCGTAAGACTATCTATTTACCCCGAGACTCGAAGAAGCTTGATTTTCATATATTTCCACACTTTTATATATATATATTCATTGCTAACCTGTTTTATATATCTGATTTTATATTACTGTATTGCATAGTTAATAGCAATACTGGACTCCAAAGTGGTTTCCATTTCTGCTGGTTCTTTAACCTGTCACTGGGTACGTGACAATCCGACTTCAACTATTCTGACAGGAGCTTTTATGGAAAAGTGCTGTAAATAACATTTAATCTTGAGCCCCTATGGGCAGTTGGGATTGTCACCTGATCAACTAAGTACATCTGCCACCAATTATAAACACAATCTGGGCCTCAGGTACCTGATTTCTGTTTCTATCCACAATAATCACAAGCTATAAGGAGAAGCCTTTGGACTCTCAGGGGAGGCCTTTAGACTTCTTCCTCATAAATCTTAAAAGCCCAAAGGAAGCATAATTCTCTACTGCTGGATACACCTGGGAATTGCAGGAATATAAACCTTTACAGTGTTGTAGAGCACTGAGAGTCACACTGCACAGAAACAGGCCCTTCAGCCCACCATGTCAATGCTGACCATTGTACCCATCTACACCAATTCCAATTACCATACCCTTCTCTGCCTCCACTACCCACCCCCCACCCTCCCTCAGGCAATGCATTCCAGAATCCAATCTCCCTCTGGGTAGAAAATAACTATTTCCTTAGAACCGCTCTAGCCCTTTCACTCCTCGCTTTAAATCTACTGTATGTCCTCTGGTTTTATGGGGAAAAGTTCACTAGTATTCACCCAATCTATGCCTCTCATAATTTGGTATACCTTTCATAACTGGTAACTCTCCCCAACTACATTGGTGACTACATTGGTGCTGTTTCCTGCACCCATGCTGAGCTCATCAATTTTATAAACCTACTGACTTTCACAGTTACAATATCTTGACTATACTTCTTCCCTCCCTGTCATTTGTAAGAATACTACTCCCTTTTCTCAGTCCTCCCTCCACTGCATCTGTTCTTAACGAGGCGTTCCATTCTAGGACATCTGAGATGTCCTCCTTCAAACAACAGTGTTTCCTTTCTACCACCAACAATGCTACCCACATCTCCTCCATTCTCTGCACATCTGCCCTCACCCCACCTTCCTGCCGCCATAACAGCGACAGGGTTCCCCTTGTCCTGATCAACCACCCACAAGCCCCTTGTATCCAGCATATCATTCTCTATAACTTCTGCCTTCTACAATGGGACCCTACCACAAAGCACAACTTTCCCTTCCTTCTACTCTCTGCTTTCTGTAGGGATTGCTCTCTATATGACTCCCTTGTCCACTCATCCCTCCCCTCTGATCTCCCTCCTGGCATTTTTTTCTGCAAGCAGGACAAATGCTACACCTGCCCCTTCAGCTCCTCCCTCACCACAGGGCTCCAAATGGTCCTTCCAGGTGAACGAACACTACCTCTGTGAGTCTGCCAGAGTCCTCTATTTTTTCTTTACTTCTTGCAATGTCGATTGGGGGACCACTTTGTTAAACACCAGCCCTCTGTCTTCCACAAAGGGCAGAATTTCACAGTGGCAACCCATTTCAATTTGACTTTCCATTCCCATTCTGACATGTCAGTCCATGGCCTCCTCTATTGCCCGATGAGGCCACACTCAGGCTGAAGGAGCAACACCTCATATTTCATCTGGGTAGCATCCAATCTGGTGGCATGAACATCGATTTCTCTAAATTTTTGTAATTTCTTCCCACCTCCCCTTCTCCCTTTATCCATTCTTCATTCTGGTTCCCCTCACCCCTTTCTCCTCATCTGCCCCTCCTCCTTTCCATTCTTCTATGGTCCACTGCCCTCTTTTCTCATATTCCTTCTTCTTCACCCCTATACCCCTATCACCTCCCAGCTTCTTACTTCATCTCCCCCTCCCCCACCAAACCACCTTGCCCCTGCCAGCTAGAGCTCCACCCCTCTACCCACCTGATTATTCTGGTTTCTTCCCCCTTCCTTTTCAGTCCTGATGAAAGGTCTCAGACTGAAGCTCCAACCGTTTATTCCCCTCCATAGAGGCTGCCTGACTTGCTGAATTCCTCCAGCGTTGTATATAAATTGCTCAAGAGTTCTAACATCTGCACAATCTCGTGTTTATCCTGTCAACTCCCCTCGGCCTTCACGGGAACATATTCAGCCTATCCAGTTTTTCCTCTGAACTGCATCGTTCTTACCAGACAACTGGTGAATCTCTCTTCATCCTCTCCAGTGTATTTGCAGTCCTTCTTCCTACAGTGTGGTGACCAGAACTGTGCACACTACTCCCAACTTCCATAATCTTTTACTGTATGCTTCAGCGAATGCAGGTATGTAAGCATTCATCATTACCTTATCTACCTGTGCTGTCACCTTTAGGGACCTATGGACTTCTGCACCAAGGTCCCTCTTTTCCTCAGTATTTCCTCAACCTCTACCATTCAGAATCTATGTCCTATCCTTATTAGACCTCCCAAAGCACATCACCTCACACACATCAGGATTAAAATTCATCTACCATTACTCTGCCCAATTTACCAGCTGATCAATATCATTCGATACCCTAAGTTTACCCTCCTCACTATCTACATCACCATTTTCCATGTCATCTGCAAACTTACTGATCATTTGTCTTACATTCATGTCTAGATCATTAACGTATACTGTGCAATGAGCCCCAAGAGTCCCAGCACTGATCCCTGTGGTACCACTGGTCACAGGCTTCCAATCACAAAAACAACCCTTCGCTGTCACCCTTTGTCTGCAATCACCAAGCCAACTTTGGATCCATAGTCATAGAGTCATAGAAAAGTACAGCACAGAAACAGGGCCTTTGGCCCATTTAGTCTGTGCTGAACTATTTAAACAGTCAACTTGCGTTGGAACTCGGGTGACTGACCTTGTTGAAGGCCTTACTGAAGTCCAGGTAGACCACATCAATCCCATTGCCCTCAGCGGTATATTTTCGAAAATTTAAAATTAGTCAGGCACAATCTTCCACCAACAAAATTGTACTGACTATCCCTGATCAATCCCTGCCTATCTAAGTGTTGATGAATTCCATCCCTCAGCACTTTTACCTCATTTTCTTCACAGCATTCTCCCCTGAGTGTGTAATTCTGGTTGGATCCTTGCTTCCCCATGATTTCCCACATGTTGAAAAGATCCTTGAAGGTGGCAACACAGGCAGATGGGTTGGTGAGGAAGGCATATGGGAATCTTGCCTTCATTAGCTGGAGCTTGGACCATAACAGCAGGGAGGTCTTGGTACAACTGTATAAAACACCAATTAGACTGCACTTGGAGAACTGTGTGCATTTCTGGCCACCACACTATAGGAAGGATGTGACTGCACTGGAGAGGATGCAGAGGAGATTCACCAAGCTGTTGCCTGGGATGGAGTCTTTCAGTTATGAGGAGGGACTGGAGAAGCTGGGTCTGTTCTCCCTGGAGTGGAGGAGGCTAAGGATGGGGGGACCTGATTTTGGGGTACAAAATTATGAGGGTATAAATAGAGTCATAGAGCACTAGCACAGAAACAGGCCTTTGGCCCATCTAGTCTGTGCTGAACTGTTATTTTGCCCAAGCCAACTGACCCTGCATGCCCCTCTCATCCATATGCTTTGCCAAATTTCCCTTAAGTATTGAAATCGAACCCGCTTTCACCATCTCTGCAGGCAGCTCATTCCATTCTCACCACCTTCTGAGTGAAGTAGTTCTCCCTTGTATTCTCCCTTAAACATTTCACTTTTCACTCTGAATTTATGACTTATAGTTCTAGTCTCACCCAACCTCAGTGGAAAAAGCCTGCCTGCCATACCTACACCCCTCACAATCTCCCCTCATTCTCCTACACGCCACAGAATAAAGTCCCAACCTATCCAAACTTCCCCTATACTAAGCTCTAAAAATAAGAGCCAGGCCTTTGAAAATTAGAGATAGTACACACTTCTACATGGAGAGTCCATAGAAATTTGGAATGCTAATTCCCTAACAGTAATTGTTAGTTTTAAAACTGAGACCGATTGAATTTTCTTGGCCAGCAGTATTAAAGGGAAAAGACAGCAGGGGAATTAGGCCCACCATGTCATCAAACAGCAAAACTGCCTGTGGTACCATATTTCCAAATCAAGGAGGGAATATTCTAGAACTTACCAAGTAAGACAGAAAAGACAAATAGGCAACTGCCACAATAGCTGCTACGATGTAGACTGCCATGATACCCAGATTTGAAACGTAATCGATCACAAAATAAACGTTAATGCAGCAGATGATCAGAATGATAATTCCACCGATGATCTTCCAAATGCTGGAGGAAAATAGAAAGAATCCAGGAGACATTAGTGTGGCACTAAGTAATCACACAGATCTGTCAACATAGCTACTGTACATCAGCTTTACCATGGTAAACAGCCAGGTGACATCTGCTCCATCTGGAGTGATGTGGTGCAATGTATGTGCTACTTTCAAACCAGGGACCTGACATCTGGACACTTGTTCACTGCCAGTCTTAGCGGCAAACCAAAAAAAGCATTGAAACCAATTTTCCTGTTAACAATGCAACACAGTGGCTCTGTAGTTTAAGTACCTTTACTTCTGGTTCTTTTTATACAAGTGAAACATTAATGGGTTAACAGAAAATAGATTGGTTCACCACACAACCAACCCGACAGGGGGCCTTGCCAAGGGTGGTGGAAGAGGCATTAGGGGCATTTAAGAAACTGTTAGAGCAGCACATGCATGGTATGAAAATGGAGGGCTATGTAGAAGGAAAGGGTTAGGTTGATCTTAGAGTAGGTTAAAACGACAGCACAATATCATGGGCTGAAGGGCCTGTACTATGCTGTAAAGTTCTGTGCTCTATGTTCTGTGTCTATCTTGCAAAGCTGGAACAGTACTTAGTTTTAATACATTTCTCCCACAGTTGCTTGTTTGTGCACACTATTTCAGTTTATCATTGCCAGGTCATCCTCTAGCTCTTCACCAATACAGTCATTCTTTACGTACAGACTAAGTGTCATACTACTTACAGACCATTGACGAAGTCATGCATTATTGAGGTCATACTGGTAAACGTCAACACTGGGATCAACGCAAACGGCAGCTGCAGAGAGTTGAAAGATTATTTGTTCAAGCTGGCGACAGTGTCGTTGTCAATAAACCAGAATTACACATATACCACTGAAATAAACATGCTGCCTTCCTCACCACTAGAACAGTCCACTTGGGAAACAGGTGCAACAAAATTGTACACTAAACCACAGCTTTCAGAAGTAATCATGTGAAACTGTTTCTTCAAGAGATAACATCTTGTCCCACCCCATCAGCGGAGGTGCTGTTCAGTATTTGATTATCTCCAGGCGGATGTGTCCTTGTAACCAGCAATGCAAGAAAGCATTGGGTAGTGTGCCTGGCCAGGTGATTGGAGTTTCAGTGGGAAAAAGCACTTAGGGAACAATAACCTCAACTGTAAGTGTAAGGGCTTCTCTGTAATGTTAACTGCTAAGGCTAATGTAATGGCTTCTCTGTAATGTTAACTGATGAGGTAGTGGTTTCTCTGTAGCAGCAATGTTTGGGTTATAACTAGAGATAACGGGTGACTATCCAATGGGGGAAATGTTATTCTTTCTTGTGTGTCTGAAAGCTGTCGGTTTCGCGGGCTTTTGCCAGAAGGCGTGAGGGGAATGAAGAGAGGAGACGCGACTTGAGCAAGTCAGTGGGCCGCCCGACCGGGCAGACTCCAGGCAGGAGTATGGGGTCGGCGATGCACAGAGGAGATCGAATGGTGGATAGAAGATCTTGCCGAGTAAGCTCCAATGATTTGTGCACAGACTGTTTAATAAGATTATTGGCGCCTTTTTCTTTTATATTTTGTTTCTCTACTAACCACATAGTCAAAGTAAGAGTTATAAATCTTAATCGTTCAACCACGTATTGTGTACTGTTCATTATTTCTGGGTACTGATTTGGCACAGGGGACACATCGTGCTGCATCCACCCAAACAAGATTTATTGAGTTTGGCCGGGAAAGGGGGTTATTACCCCCTTGATTAAGCCGCTAGGTGAAGCAAGTGTTACATAAGTTTTCAGCTGGTTTTGGATGAGGATAAGTCTGGACATCAAAGGAAGGTGCTTAAATAGAGAAACTAATTACAACAGTATTAGGCAGAAGCTGGGAAGAGTAGGTTAGGAGCCGCTATTACTGGGCAAGTCCACACCTTAACATGTGGAAGTTGTTTAAAGACCAGCTGGTTAGAATTCAGGACCAACATGTTGTTGTGAGGGAGAAAGACAAGGACAGCAAAGTTCAGGAACTTTGGATGATGAGAGATATTGCCAGTTTAGTCAAAGAGGAAAAGGAAGTGTATAAGGGCTTAAGAAGCTGAAATTGGACAGGCCCCTTGAGGAATATAAAGGAAGCAGGAGAGAACTTAAATAGAGAGTCAGGAGGGGTAAAAAGGGCCATGGAATGTCCTTGTTGATTCAGATTAAAGATAGTTTTACACCTACATAAAGACAAGAGGGTAGCAATGGAGAGGGTAGGACCACTCAAGGACAAAGGACGGAATTTGTGCCTACGGACAGAGGAAGTGGACGATACTAATCAAACGCTTCACGTCGGTATTCACCAATGAGAAGGACATGGAGGATAGTGAGATCAGGGAGAGGGACGCTGATATTCTAGAGCATGTTGGTATCAAGAAGGTGGAGGCGTCAGGACTCTTGAAGAACATTAAGGTAGATAAGTCCCCAGGGCCTGCTGTGATCTATCCACGGTTATTGAGAGAGGCAAGAGAGGAGATTGCTAGGGCCTTGACAGAGATCTCTGTAACCTCTTTAGTCACAGGTGAGGTCCCAGAGGACTGGAGAATAGCTAATGTTGTTCTCCTGTTGCAGGGCAACAGGGACAAACCAGGAAGTTAAAGGCCAGTGAGCAGTGGTAGGGAAATCACTGGAGAAAATTCTTAGGGATAGGATTTACACACATTGGGAAAAGCATTGACATTAGAGATAGTCATCATGGTTTTGTGCAGGGGAGGTCATGTCTTCCCAACTTAATTTGAATTTTTTGAGCAGTGGTAATTGATGAAGGTAGGGTGATGGATGCTGTCTACATAGACTTTAGTAAAGCATTCACCAAGGTCCATCATGGTCAGCTGGTCCAAAAGATTATGGAATCCATGGAGACCTAATAGATTGGATTCAAATTTGGCTTGGCCATAGAAGACAGAGGGCTGTGCGTAATGAGGAAGGTCATCAAAGGATTCAGTGTATAGATCCATTCAACATTCATTTGTTTAGAGAGACAGCACAGAACAGGCCCTTCGGCCCAACGAGCCACACCGCCCAGCAACCTACTGATTCAACCTCAGCTTAATCACAGAACAATTTACAATGATCAATTAACCTACTAACAGGTACATCTTTGGACGATGGGAAGAAACTAGAGCACCTAGAGGAAACCAACGCGTTCACGGGGAGGAAGTACAAACTCCTTAAAGAGGACATCAGAATTGAACTGTGAACGCCAACACCCCGAGCCATAATGGTGTTGCACTAAACACTATGCAAATGTGGACAAATAGAATTTTGTTGCGCTTTGGGTGGTCACATGTAAGAAGAACGTACTGTAGATAATAAATGGCAGGAACTTTGCTAGCATTAGAGTACAGAAGGATCTTGGGGTGCAAGTCCATATCTCTCTGAAAGTGGATCAGGATAGGAAAGGCATGTTGCAAGCTTGCCTTTGTCTCTAGTGGGTGTTTTCCAATTCAGCGAAGAGCCAGTCACAGCCCAGTTCTCCAGTCCTCTCACCCAGCCCTGCTGTAGCTTGAACTGGGTGCAGCAGTGTGAAGTGTGACTGCAGATGACCGAGGGAAGGTGAGGGCGATATATTATAAGAGACTTGGAGAGAAAACAGACAAACCTGAGGAGAGGGGTGCTGGGTGCGAGGAGCTGCTACTGCCCTCCAGGCACGAGGATGCTTGGAAGTTCTGAGCCAGGAGTGAACACCTAGCCATTGAATGCCTGCACTTTGTGGAAGAGCACTGGTCTGGTGCCTGGTTGGCCTCGTCCAGGTGTGTTGACAGAGCGTAAGTGAAGTCCCCACTCCTTGAGTATGGAGTGTGAGCAGCAAACCGTGAGATGTGACAGAGGTCAGCAACCATAATCCTGACTTCACCTGTGAGAGTGGCTCAGGTGTATGTGGCAGGTTGCGTTTGAGGTCGCTAAAGGTCACAGGTGTCAGTGAGGGCTCTCCTGTGGACCTGCATACACACTGCTGCTGATAGACGTGGGTCCCTGTAAACTTGCTCACTTTGCTGACTGATCAATATCGTTCTTTAACCTGACACTACCCTCCTCACCATTGAAAGCAACACTGCTTTTTGTGTCATGTACCAGCTTACTAATTAGACATCCAACATTGACATCCAAGTCTTGATGCATTACAACAACAGCAAGGGTCGCAGCACCAATCCCAATGGTACACTTCTGGTCAAAGGCTTCCAATCACATTAACAACCCTCCAACACCACCCTTCGTCTCCAATCACCAAGCCGATTTTGAATCCAATTTACCAACTAACTTTTAACCTTCCAATCCAGCCCTCCATGTGACACCTTGTTAAAGGCCTTACTGAAATCCACGCTGACTGCATCAACTGCACTGCTGCCAATTCTGCAAATGTTACCTCATCAAAAAACACAATTAAGTTGGTCAGACAAAGCCATGCTTTCTTTGAATTAACTTCTACCTTACTTACCAAGTGCAGCTTAATTCCATTCCTCAGAAACTATTCCAATAGCTTCCCCATCACTGATATCAGACTCAGTAATGACCTGGCTTATTCTCTCTGCCCTTGTTGAATAAAGATACCACGTTCACTGTCCTCCAGTCATCTGACACCTCACCTGTACTCAGTGAAAATTTAAACATTCCCAACAGGATCCCAGCAATCTCCTCCTCATCTCCCACAGCAGCCTGGGATTCACCTCATCAGGCCCTGTGGATTTATCCACCTCCATACCCACTGAGACAACTAATATCACCTCCTTTTTAATGATAATGTACTCTCAAGTTTCAATATTCCTCTTTCTGAAATCTCCAGCCACAATGTCCTCCCAGTGAATATAGATGAGAAGTTTCAGAGAAGACTTCACCTACGGTCTATGGCTCCATGCATAGATTGCCCCTTTGGCACAAAGCCCATTGGAAGCTGGTCTGGAGTGTAGGGAAGTCACTGGAAAGGAGAAGCAGGCTGAGTGTGGAGTGAGCAGTGAAGGTGCACAGGAAACTGCAGCAGCCTGGGGAATTGATGGCTTTGTGGCCAAGTTTGTGGACAATAGTTAGAGGGGCAGGTTGTGCTGAGGGAGCGGGGAGTCTGCAGAAGGATTTGGACAGATTGGGAGAATGGGCAAAGAGGTGGCAAATGGATTATTGTGTAGGGAAGTGTATGGTCATGCACTCTGGCAGAAGGAATAAACTATTTTCTAAACAGGGAAAAAATTCAATAATCAGAGGTGCAAAGGGACTTGGGAGTCCTCGTGTTGGATTCCCTAAAGGACAACTTGCAGGTTGAGTCTGTGGTAAGGAGGGCAAATGCAATGTTAGCATTATTTTGAGAGGACTAGAATATAAAAGCAAGGATATAATGCAGAGGCTTTATAAGGATTTAGCCAGACCGCGCTTCAAGTATTGTGGGTGGTTTTGGATCCCTTATCTAAGAAAAGGTGTGCTGGCATTGGAAAGGGTCCAAAGGAGGCTCACGAGAATGATCCAGGGAATGAAAGGGTTAATGTACAAGGAGCATTTAATGGCTCTGGGCCTGTACTCGCTGGAAGTTAGAAGGATGTAGAGGAGGATTTCACTGAAACCTACAGAATATTGAAAAGCCTAGTTAGAGTGGACATGGAGAAGATGTTTCCTAAAGTAGGGGAGTCTAGGACCAGAGGGCATAGCCTCAGAATTGAGGGGTGTCCATTTAGAACAGAGATGAAGAGGAACTTCTTTGGCCAGAGGGTTGTGAATCTGTGGAATTCATTGTCACAGAT
Organism: Mobula hypostoma; assembly: GCF_963921235.1. Taxonomy (NCBI): domain Eukaryota; kingdom Metazoa; phylum Chordata; class Chondrichthyes; order Myliobatiformes; family Myliobatidae; genus Mobula; species Mobula hypostoma. Next base: position 25,188,890 of record NC_086128.1, read on the forward strand.
AGCTGTGGAGACCAAGTCATTGGGTGTATTTAAAGCAGAAGTTGATAGTTTCTTGATTAGTCAGCGTGTCAAGGGTTATGGGGAAAAGGAAGGAGAATGGGATTGACCAGGATAATAAATCAACCATGATGGAATGGCAGAACAAATTTGATGAGCCAAGTGGCCTAATTCTGCTCCTATGACTTATGGTTATCTGTGTGGAGTTTGCATATTCTTCCTGTATCCACATGGTTCCCACCTCCCAAACGCCCACCCCAGGCACTCCATTTTCCTCCCACATCCCAAAGGTGTGGAAGCCAGTGGGTTAATCAGCCACTGTAAGTTGTCCCTTAGTATGTGGGTGAGGGTTAGTATCTGGGGGGAGTTAATGGGGATGTGGGGAGAATAAAATGGGATCAGTGGAAATGGATGATTGATAGCCAGTACAGATTCAGTGGGCCGAAGGGCCTGTTCTCATGCTGTATCTCTCTGTGGATCTGTGAATGATGTTTCCTGGACCAGAGATGTTGAAAAACCCCTGGTAAAGCTCGAAATAGGTGTTCCCTGTTACTGATGTCATCGATGTGAATTTCATACCAGAATCACTGTTCTAATCCAAACGAAGCTCCTGACAGAATACCCTAAACAGCACTGAGGTCTGGAAATGATCCCAATATTCTTTTGCCCTATTTAACCATTTTTTCAGCATTGAAAATGAATTTCTATGCCAATGTATAATTGATAAAGTGGATGATAAATACATTTTCCAGTCAGTCACTCATTGACAGTCAGGTACCTCCTCCAGCAGCTTAGTAATATTATTACCTACACATTAGATGTTTCAAAGGGACCTTTCCCTTTAGAGGTACAACACAGAGCCTGCAGGGGTAATATGCCCCACCAGTGTAGGCCAGCCTAGGGTTTACAGTCATAGTGAAAGCTCCTCACCTGCAAACTCATCAGAACATTCAGCAAATCATTCATTCCTGTCAATGTGTCCACATTCTGGAAAACAGCAACCAACAAGGTGGGAGTGATTGCGATTGTCCGGGTGAAGACCACACGAGCAAAGCGAGACCACTTGAGGTTCAAGAAACCCTGAGGAAGGGAAACAGATGTTGAGATGAACAGGTTGGTGTGAGAATGCTATCTGCCTTCACCCACCAGCAATCACCCATACCCCACTCCCATCTGGATCCAGCTGCCCTTTACCTTCCCTGGAATAGTTTCCATTTTCACCTTCCTCATAAGTCAGTGTCCAGCAGTGCGTTCTTGCTGATCCCCCTCCAGCAGCTGTCTCCACCTTCACCCTCCCCCCACCCCGAATACCTGGCTCCATCAGCCTCTTTGCTATGTGCTTCCATATATCATCCACCTGACCCTGTCTCCCAACCCCACCCCTCCCTCTGTTTGCCTATCATTCTTCACTCCTCCTCAGTCCGCCAAACACCCACTGGTCCCCCGTCACCTGTCACCCCTCTCTCTCCCTCTATGCTGGCCATCTTCCCTTTCCACTCTGTCCCGATGCAGGGTTTCAACCCGAAACGTTGACAGCCCCTCCCCACCCACAACAGTGGCTGCCTGACTTGCTGAGGTCCTTCAGCAGACTATGTGTTACTCCAGATTCCAGCATCTGCACTCTTGTGTGTCTCTGCTTCTGACCGAATCTTGCCTCCCCCTTCAGTTGCTGGCTACGTAACAGTGCATTCTGGATTGTCACGGGATGAATACACAAGGCATTGTAGCTGGCCCAGTTGTGTTCAATTGCCCCAAGAAACCAAGGCCTTCATAATCCAAGCAATAAATGATGTAATGCAACACACACAAAATGCTGGAGGAACTATGGAACTTGGCAGCATCTATGGAAAAGAGTACAGTTGACGTTTTGGGCCAAAACCCTTCAGCAGGCCTGGAGAAAAAAATCTGAGGAGTAGATTTTAAAAGTGGGGGAAGGGGAGAGAGAAACACCAGGCGATAGGTGAAACCGGGAGGGGAGGGATGAAGTAAAGAGCTGGGAAGTTGACTGGTGAAAGAGACAGAAGGCCATGGAAGAAAGAAAAGGGGGGGGGGTGAGAAGCACTAGAGGGAGGTGATGGGCAGGCAAGGAGATAAGGTGAAAGATTGATAAGGGGATGGGAAATGGTGAAGGGGAGGTGGGGGGGGAGCATTACCAGTAGTTTGAGAAATCGATGTTTGGATTCAGAATGATTTAATGTTTGGCTTGACGAGTAGCTAAAGTTGTTTCGTTATTGAAGAAAAGAAATAGGGATAACCCTAGAAACTACAGATCAATCAGTGTGAAGTTCCTGGAGAAAACTTTTTAGGGATAGGATTAATGAGTATTTGGAAAACCATGGCCTAATTAGGGACATTCAGCTTTGCTTTGTGTGGGGTGTGGTGATATCACATGCAATAATGTGCCAGTACATGATTGGACAGAGCACTGAGCATGCACGGGATTGCCAGAATGTTCCAGCACGTGGCTGGGTTAAGACATATTTGATTATTACTGTAAATAAAAGTTCTCTAATTCTTCCAGAATATGATTCTTTACTGTTAACCCACGGTACGTTTAAACAGAAGTAACATAACATGGTGTCAGAAGTGGTTCTGGAAGAATAATACGGGAGAATCGAGAATCGAAGATAATTGAGAAAAAAAAGAAGAAAAAAGTTTGTACTGTAAACGGTAAAATGGATCTCACCAACAGGCACCAAGACCTCGCCTGGCTGGCGGTGAGAGGGGCCCTCCCAGTCAGAGCCCTCCTGTACGCCCGGAACGTCGTCTCCGCACCCCACTGCCCACGGGAGGACTGCAGTGAGGAGGAGTCTGTGACCCACCTCTTTGCACACTGCCAGTTCGCAAAGAGGGTGTGGAGGAGGATGGACGGCTAGTGTCACGTTTTATCCCCAGCAGCTGCGTAACAGAGGACTCTCTGATCTACGGGCTGTTCCCGGGGACGCACACGGAGACCAACGTCCGGCGCTGCTGGCAGATCATCAACTCGGTGAAAGATGCTCTTTGGTCGGCCCGAAACTTGATGGTCTACCAGCACATGGAGATGTCCGTGGGAGAATGCTGCCGACTGGCACATTCTCAGCTGTAGGAGTACGTGCTGAGGGACGCACCGAAACTCAGTGCAGCCACCGCAAGGGCCCGGTGGGGAAGGACCACAGTATAGGTTTCTCCACCCGTGGGAGTGAGAGGGGTCGGGGGGCGGGGAGTATACCCCTCAACAATGATATGCTAAGCTGAACTACTGGAGTGCCACATGGGTGGCTATAAATACGGATATGTACCGAGTATAATGGAAACGTATGTAAAGGATGAAAAGTTATTGAATGGTTTATTGTATATATTTATTTTTGAATAAAGTATATTTTGAAATAAAAAAAAAATGGAAGGTTTACAACCCTACCAAAACTTCAGCTGACTGCCAACGTAGCTGAGAATTGGAGGATATTCAAGCAACAGTTTGAACTGTACTTATCAGTGATCGATTGTGAAGGAAGATCGGGAAAAAACCAAAGCTGCGCTTTTGCTCCATGTAATCGGGAATGACGCAGTAGAGGTATATAATAATTTTGTCTTCGAAGATGGAGATAATTTCAATTTAAAGTCGATAACGGACAGATTTGAAGTATTTTGTATACCTAAGCATAATTTAACATATGAGCGATATAAATTCTTCACATGTGCGCAGAGAGCTGCTGAAACAATTGATCAGTATGTTACTGAGTTAAGAAAGCGTAGTAGAACATCTGAGTTTGGATTGCTCACGGACTCTCTCATTAAAGATAGACTTGTTTGTGGCATTCGAGATAATGCTGTGAGAGAAAGGCTGTTGAGAGAGCAAGATTTAAATTTTGAAAAGACTTTGGCTCTTTGCAAAGCTTCTGAGACCTTGACGTTACAGGCTGAAGAGCTTTTTGTCAAAAACTGCAATGTAAACGCTGTAAAAAAGGTATCACACAAAAATATTGTGCGCACGCTTTCATTTGTGGTCGTGCCAAAAAATGTACGGTCAATTCTGGGTTTATCTGCCTGTGAAAGACTTAATCTGGTGAAAAGAATTTTTGTCTTGGATAGTGACACAGAGCTGAAGTGACAGAATGTTACATTACAGTCGGCAGAAGGTGATGTAACTGGACTGCAGGTCCAGCTCACGGAGGCAAATGCTGACATGGGGAATATAAAAGCAGCAGCTGCAGTTTCTGAGACGACCAAACAGGAGGCAACTGATGATGTGAAAAAGCGACGGCAGGAGGAGGTTGCTTCAATGCAAGCGATAATGAAAGAGACACTGACAGAATATGAGGTTCCGTTTCATCACCGTCTAGAGCAAGAACACTCACAGTGGGCACAGTATAAGGAAGAAGTGAAAGACAAGTAATGGAATTGATAAGTTTTATTGAAATGATGAAGTCTCAGCATGAAAAAGAGATTACACAGTTAATGAATGAATTAGATGAGGAAAAGAAGATTTGTATTTCATTACAAATGGAAGTGGAAGGAATTAAGAAAGCTACAGTACTTGAAGTACAACCCAGATCATACATGGTCCAAACAGAGGAAGGAGCAGTGTTAAAAAGAAATCGCAAAGAAAAGAAAAAGCCAACTTCAGAGTTTCAGTTATCTGATATAGATGTGTTTTGATTAACGTTGTTAATTGTTTTTCTTTTTAAGGAAAGGAAGATGTGGTGATATCACGTGCAATGATGTGCCAGTACATGATTGGACAGAGCGCTGAGCATGTGTGGGATTGCCAGAATGTTCCAGTACGTGGCTGGGTTAAGACGTGTTTGTTTATTACTGTAAATAAAAGTTCCCTAATTCTTCCAGAATATGATTCTTTACTGTTAACCCACGGTACGTTTAAACAGAAGTTACATAACATGGGGCATGTTGAGTTTTTCAAAAGGGAGATGAAGATAGAGCAACGCACAGAAAATGCTGGAGGAACTCAGCAGGTCAGGCAGCATCTATGGGAATGAAAAAACAGTCGATATTTCAAGCTGAGACCCTTCTTCAGGACTGTTGACTGTTTTTTTTTATTCCCAAAGATGCTGTCTGACCTGCTGAATTCCTCCAGCATTTTGCGTCTGTTGCTTTTGATTTGTTTATGATGAAGGTAGAGCTGTGAATGCTGTCTACATGGATTTTAGTAAGGCACTTGATAAAGTCTTCATCAGAACCTCATACAGAAGATTAAGATGCATTGGATCCACTGTGACTTTGCCATTTGGATTTGGAATTGGTTTATCCATAGAGGACAGAGAGTAGTGGTCAATGGGAGTTACTCTGCCCGGATATCTGTGACAAATGGTTTTCAGCAGGGATCTGTACTAGGCTCTCTGTTGTTTCTGATACACTGTATATAAATTACCTGGATAAAGACGTAGATGAGTGGGTTAATAAGTCTTCAGACAATATAAAGGTTGGCAGTGTTGTAGATAGCATAGAAGGTTGCCAAAGGATACAATGGGATATAGATCATTTGCAGATATGGGCAGAGAAATGGCAAATGGATTTTAATCCAGGCAAGTGTGAACCGTTGTACTTTGAGGGATCAACTATAAAGGGACAGTATACTGTTAAGGGCAAGACCTTTAACAGTATTGATGTACAGATGGATCTTGGAGTCCAATTTCACAGCTCCCTGTAGGTGTCAACACAGGTTGGTAGGGTGGTTAAGGTGGCATATACCATACTTGCCTTTACTAGTCAAGGCATTGAGTTCAAAAGTCAGAAAGTAATGTTTCAGCTTTATAAAACTCTGGTTAGGCCACATCTGGAGTATTGCATTTAATTCTGGTCTCCCCATTATAGGAAGGCTGTGGAGGCTTTGGAGAGACGTGCAGAAGTGATTTACCAGGATGCTGCCTGGATTAGAGGAATGAGCTATAAGGAGAGTTTGGATCAGTGTTCACTATGGGAGAGACCAGAACTGGATACAATGCTCATGGTGGGAGAGACTAGAGCTAGGTCCAGTGTTCACAGTGGAGATACCAGAAATGGACCCAGTGCTCACTGTGGGAGAGACCAGAACTGAATCCAGTGTCTCACAGTCAAGCCTTGTACAGTTTTAAAAGTATTTATTCTCAGTAAACCCCATAGTATCTTATATTTGCAGTTTACTGAACAAAGTCAAAGTTTACCTCCATGACAAACTGTCCAGTGTATGTCCCTGACATGGTTGAACTCTGACCTGCAGCCAAGATGCCAATGGCCCAGATGTATAGAGCAGCAGGTCCGAAATAGCAGCCCAACACCGCACCCTGTGATCAAAGAAAAAGGGTGGTTAACTGATTTGAGTGCAGCCATAATGTTGATCTGTAAACTTCCCTGTTTTCTAGAGTCAGATGGCACTGCTGCTGTCACTGGAAGGAAAGAAACATCTCTCAGATCGTCAGTACATCCTTGTCACTCAGTTTGAGCTTCTCCTCTGACCTCTCATGCCTGGAACCAGCCTAGTGAAGCTGTTTAGAATCATTTCCATTTGTAAAGTCCAGGATCCAAAAAGAATGACTGATGACTTTATTTGCCTTTGCTGCTGTTGTTCACCCTCTAAGTAACCTGATGGATTTATACACTAGATGTCCTGCACCATCTGTTTCCCAGACCACTCATCTCCTCAGCACATTGATGTGTCTTTCACCCTCACCATTGTTAAACCTTAACGATTGGTGTCATCTGCAGATCTTGGTTGAAGATACTGTATGAGTACACAGCAAAGCCAGCTGGAACACCAGTGCATACTTTGCTCCAACCATCCATCACATCTCTCTGTTTATTATTCTTAATTTACCAGAGCCATAAAGCCTGGTAAAAACCTGTAAGTACCCAAGAACACATGTAAAGACACATTAAGTCTCAAAGCATCAGAGAGGCCCTAAGAGGTCTGAAGAATAAAGCAAGGCCTTGAAAATACCTAGGGAAATTCTCTAAAAACTTGCCAGAAAACTGATACAGTCTTGTAAAGATTTGCAATAATCTGCAGCGATTCATAAAAAAACTGAAAAGAGCAGACTTGCAAGTCTTGTAAAATCCAGTGGACTTGAAAATATATAAAGATCCGTAAAATCTCCTATTATCCCAGACGATCTATAAATGGATCAAGACTCTCATAATGACCTGTGCAGACTTGTAAAAACCCTTGGAACTAATGAAGATGCATACACGTACATAAAAATGAATGAAAGCCTGTAAATAAAGAAAGTGTTGTACGTATGAAACGATTCATACAACACTTTCATACAACACCCTGTGTATGAAAAGAATTACACAGGGGTAGAGATTTCAATAAAGGTGCAAGAAGTCCTGTAAATTTTATAAATGACTATACATATTGATTAAGAAGCATAAAGACTTGTAATAAAAAGTGTAAAGACTTGTGGTCATGAGTAGAGATGATTAAATATCACAGAGAGTATGTGAAACCAAGGAATGTCCCAAGGAAAGCCAACGGCAATTGTAATGACCTGCTGGAATCCATAAAGACTTCCACAAACTCAAAGTAACTTAAGACCTGTAAATGCTTATAAATATTTGTACAATTATGTTGTATAATTCAATTTACAGCTGTTCAAATCTGTAGCCTTCAAGATACATAAAAAGGCTCTTGACTTGTGAAACCCTAAATGCTCACTCTCCACCACTGGGCCATGACCCCATCTCCCCTCATCACTGTGGCCCTAACCCCATCACAACAACCAGCAGATGGTGACCAGGTTTCTGTCTAGCAAAAATCTAGTGATGGAACTCAAGGCAGACATGAAAGCTGGGGATTTGGGGAAGCAAACAGTGATTTCCAGAAACATAACCACATTACAAAAGAGGAGGTGTCAGCAGTATTAAAGTTCATAAAAGTTGATAAATCCTCAGGGCCAGACATTGTGGGAAGTGGGTTAAGGAATGGCAGAAGGAATTTGACTCAAACAAGTGTGAATTGATGCATTTTGGGAAGCTAAACCAGGGCAGGGCTTGCACAGTAAATGACAAGGTCCTGGACAGTGCTGTAGAACAGCGAGAATAAGTATGTTGTTCCCAAAAAGTGGTGACACAGGTAGACAGGGCAATGAAGAAACTGTATGGTATGTTTGCCTTCATTGGTCAGGGCACTGAGTACAACAGTTAGGATGTTATGTTGCAACTTTATCAGTTGTTGGTAGGACCACACTTGGAGTAATGTGTGCAGTTCTAGTCACCCTCCTATAGCAAGGATGTCATTAAGCTTTAAAGGGTGCAGAAAAGATTCACGTGGATTTTACTGGGACTTAAGGGTTGAGTTATAAGGAGAGACTGGAAAGGCTGGGACTGTTTCCCCTGGAGTGAAGAAGACTGAGGTATGACATTATAGATCTACAAAGTCATGAGTGGCATAGATATGCTCACAGTCTTTTCCCAGGGTAGGGGAGTCTAAAACTGAAAGGCACTGGTTTAAAATGTGAGGGGAAAGGTTTAAAGTGGACCTGAGGGACAACTTTTTCACACAGAGGGCTGTGGGTATCTCTCTGGCTATCCATCCCATAGGATGATGATGGTTCCTTTCATTCAGTTAGTGGGGTGGTACCCCACTCCTCAGAAAGGAACAGCGTGTGCATGAATGGATTTTAGGTGAGTAGGAGGTTGCACAGGTCCAGACCCACCCTCTCGACATCCCCTCCCGGATCCAGTGGCATGGTGGGCTCCAAGACCACTGGGGGAAGCTCTGTTGCAGTGAATGGCCAGACAAAGCTTCGATGCAAGGGATGTCCTTTCCGCACTTCATGGCACGTGTTTGCTAGATGGCCGTTGACCCTACAAAAGGCTTCATCCGCCCTTTGACAGGTCTTGTTTTTCATCCTGCAGGGTGTCTAGCCACCCTCCTTACCAGGCAAGCCTGGTGGGGGAGCCGGTTTAGTCGCCGACCACTCGACCACCTGACAGGTAGTACTGGGTTACATGTTACCAGTGGCACTCAGACGAGTGACCTGACCAGGATTGTGGGTATATGGAATGAGCTGCCAGAGGAAACGGTAGAGGTGGGGAGAACTGCAACATTTAAAAGACATTTAGAGAGGGTCATGGACAGAAAAAAAATTTTAGAGGGGTGTGCAGGCAAATGAGACTAAAGTAGATAACATGGTCAACATGGATCTGTTGTTCCAAAGAGTCCATTTCTGTGCTGTATGAATCCGACTCTATGAAAACCTCTGATAATATCATGAAGGGAAATTGGGGTTAAAAGGAAGGCATTTCAGAGGCACTGGTGGGGAAAATTTCAACTTCAGAATAAACATAATGGATTTGGAGAAACTGGGGGAATGGAATGGATCCTTGCAGGAAGTAGGGTGGGAGTTGGTGGAACTGAGATAGGTGGGCGAATATGTGGATATTGGTCACCCACCCCTGAGATGGAGACAGATGAGTCATAACAGTGAACAGAAGAAGTCAGGGAAGGGAATGTGAAAGTGAGAGCAGGGTGGAAATTGGAAATGATTTATCATTGTCACCTGTACCCAGAGAGAATGAAAGATTTTTATTTACGTGCTACCCAGACAGATCATGCCATACATCATCAGTACGTTGCGTTATCAACAGGAAAACATAATGCAGATTGTAGTTGCCACCTATGCCATCCCAGTGAAGCCCAGTATAAGCTTGGGGAACAGCTCTTCATCTTCCACCTGAGCACGTTATGGCCCTCAGAACCCAAAGCTGAATTCAATAAATTCAGATTGCCTTCCTTTCCTGTTTGTATCAGGTTGACACAACATCATGAGCTGAAGGCCCTGTACTGTAATGTTCTATGTTCTATGTTCTAACTGGCCAGTTTGGATGAAGGATCATCAACCTGGAAGTTCACTCTGTTTTTTTTTCCCTCTTTACAGATGCTGCCTGACCATTGAGTATTTCCAGAATAGAACATAAAACAAAGAACACTACAGCACAATACAGGCCCTTCAGTCATGATCTTATGCTGACCTTTTAACCTGCTCTGAGATCAATTTAACCCTTTCCTCCTACATAGACTTCCAATTTTCTATTTACCGTATGCTTATCTAAGATCCTCTTAAATACCTCTAATGTATCTAACATGCACTCACCAGTCTCTGTGTAAAACACCTACTCTGACATCCTCCCTATACTTTCCTCCAATCACCTTAAAATTATGCTAACTGGTATTAGCTATTTCTGCCCTGGGAAAAAGTCTCTGGCTGTCCTCTTGATTTAGACCTTGTATATCTCTATCATGTCACCTCTCATTCTCCTTCACTCCAAAGAGAAAAGCCTGAGCTCGCTCAACCTATCTTCATAACATAATTGTTGTTCTGCTTTTTTTTTTTCAGATTTTGAGCTGCTCGGCCTTCTGATCTCTCCTCTGCCTCTCTGGAGCACAGCGCCCAATCCAGACCACTGGACGTCAGGTATTAGTAGCAAGCTCAGCCATGGCTGGCACTCACAAAGATGTCCTCCGAGGAAATCTGGTTTTATTGCAGTCGTGGTCCACTCCTGGCTATATCTGCTTTCAACTATATGCTGCTCTCTTCTTACAGCAATGAAAACAAATTCTTATGCCATTCCCGTGTCTCTAATAGATCCAGATAGACCAGTAAAGACCCAGAGAATGGTGCAAAGGTAAAAAATTCCAAAGCATAGACTGTGCAATGCAGACCTGTAGGATATATAAAGATACCTTAAAATCCCAAAAGACTTATTGAGGCTCAAAGAACTGTTATGGGTTAGAAAAAATCCCATTAAATGGTTGTAAAGAGCTGTAATGAGTTGCAAAGAAACACACTAACCAAAATTAAGACCCACTCATGAGCACAGGCTCCTCTGGTGCACTTACCCCTTTGTAAATATCAACGTTCAGAGTATTGTTATCGATTGGGAAAAGTTGAGAATGTGGACTGTTGCTGGCTGCACACACCTCATGCTGCAGGAGAGAAAAAAGGAGAATGTCAGCCACATTTAGAGACACAGTCTTTCCTCGGGGGCTTTCTCTTTAAAACCACGTGTCATTTTTGTATAACTGTTGGTGACGCTCAGCATGATGACATCGGGCAGGAAACATGCTGCAAAGTGGCACTGAGGACACCAGAGGGGTTTTGGCATTATGGCATCTAAATGTGATCAAGTCACTTTGGTAAACTGTTACAAATGTAACACTGAGATCCCAGAGTAAATGATATCAGCCATCAACAGACTTATTGTACAGACAATCAGAATCAGGTTTATTATCACTGGCATGTGACGTGAAATTTGTTAACTTAGTAGCAGCAGTTCAAGGCAATATATAATATAGAAGAGAAAAAAAATAAATAAGTAAATCTTATTCGGAACACTTTATACAGCACACATATATTGAATAGATTAAAAATTGTGCAAAAAACCAGAAATACTATATTTTTAAAAAATGAGGTAGTGTCCCCAAAGCTTCAATGTCCATTAAGGAATCAAATGGCAGAGGGGAAGAAGCTGTTCCTGAATCGCTGAGTGTGTGCCTTCAGGCTTCTGTACCTCCTACCTGATGGTAACAGTGAGAAAAGGGCATGTCCTGGGCGCTGGAGTTCTGGAAGTAATTTATTCTGGAGGTAATTACTGTCCACCTCTTACATTTTGAATTTCAAAAGCATAGTTTATCCAATCCTGAGTATCAGCTCTTCTGCTGGGGGAAGGAGAGTGTTTAGAGTACTGTAAAATCTGGCACTGAGACTCACAGATGGAGCATGGACCAGAGTGAATGAATTGTTTCCTTGCAACACACACACACACACACACACGAATCCTGATGAGTTCTGCTGAAGGCTCGGCTCGAAATGTCGACTGTACTCCTTGCCATAGATGCTGCCTGGCCTGCTGAGCTCCTCCAGCATCCTGTGTGTGTTGCTTGGATTTCCAGCATCTGCAGATATTCTCAGAATTGTTCCCTTGGCCTGCTTCTGACTGTAGGACACACACAGCCTTTAGCATTGAACTTATCCACGTGTGTATCTTTTGAGAAATCTGAGGACAAATGTTGTCTACCCCCTTGTTACCCCCTCTCTTAGGTAGAGCCTTTTTTCCCAGAATTAGAGGGCACAGGTTTACAGTGACGGGGGGAAGATGTAATAGGAATCTGAGGGGCAACCTTTTCACCCAGAGGGTGGTTCATACAGTATATAGAACGAGCTGCCAGAGGAAGTGGTTGAAACAGGTACATTTACAACATTTAAAGGGTACTTGGGCAGGTCCATGGATAGGAAAGGTTTAGAGGGATGTGGGAGAAATGTAGGTAAATGGGACTAGCTCAGATGGGAATCTTGGTCAGAACAGACCAGTTGGGCCGAAGGGCCTGTTTCTGTGCTGTGTGACTCTGTGAACTATATCAAAAGTACTGTACATAAGGTTATTTGGCAGGACTGGATGACTGGTTGTGAACAAAGATGGCAGAAATCGTCAGTGACTACCTAGCCATAGACCTGCTCAAAACATGGCGCCAGTGTGCAATGACTGGGCACCAGTATATCAGTTATTTCTCACTCCCACACTTACCACCTGTGCATTGGTCTGATTATAAAAAGCTTCTGCAAACACCGAGACCACAAAGACATTAATGAGGAAAGACACTAACAAAGCCAGGCAGGCTTCGATGAAGAAGTAACGATTCGCCTCCCTCACTTCCTTCTTATTGGCTCGATTCACGTCCCTGGACTGAAGGAGAGAGAGAAAAAGAAAGAGAGAGAGAGAGTAACATCAATTTCAGTTAGTCCCAGAGGTTGACGTTTCTCCCCGATTTTTGCCACCTCAGTGTTTCACACAAACTCAAAGCTTCAATCAGAATCATACTGAAGTTCAAGATGTCTTTTGTTTTAGCAACACATGGGGGGGGGTGTAAAATTTGTGCAGAGCAAGATCCCACCAATAACACATGGGGGATTGATCTATGGAGTTACCTGTCCCCATTATCATTAGCAAAATTTAAAGTAGACAGGTTGGGTATTTGATAATCAAGGAATAGAGGATTATGGGAACTGGTGCTGCTGAGCTGAGGCCTGGGATGGATCATACTCCTATGCTTGCTTTCTTGTGTAATTACAATGAGTTGTTTTTATTTGGGATGTTGAGGATTACATACTTTCCATGGGAAATGCTAGGAAGTCTCGGGTGAGAGCCTTGAACCATCATGTTCTGAGGAAGGCTGGAAATCAGGTAAGTTGGCAGCTAAACCTGGCACGATCAGACGATGACCTTTGCCCTGATGTTGCTGATTCAGATCAGCTCTGGAGAAAATCCGAGTGACCAGGGTTAGAGTAGAATACACAAGAAAAGCCATGACCTTCCCTGTCCCAGACTCCTAGCCCCTATCTACCCTCTCCACAGGCAGCTGCTCCAGAGTAGCGCATGTTAAACAAGAGGAGATGTTGGCAGTCATGAGGTGCATAAAGGTGGATAAAGCCCCATGGTCTGATCATATGTGTCTTAGGACATTGTGGGAAGCCAAGAAAGAAATTGCTCAGGCCCTGGCAGAGAGATTTGTATCATCTTTTCTATTTGGAATGAAGGAGGATGAGAGGTGACATGATAGACTTGTACAAGATGATAACAGGCATAGATCAAATGGATAGCCAGAGATTTTTCTCCCAGGGTGGAAATGGCTAATGTCGGGGGCATAATCTTAAGATGATCAGAGGAAAGTATAGGGAGGATGTCAGTGGTAAGTTTTTACACAGAGTGGTGATGTGTAAAGCGCCCTGCCGGGCGGGGGTAAACAATAATAGAGGCAAATACATTAGGGACATTTTAAAAACTCTTAGATAGGCACATGGATGATAGAAAAATGGAGGGTTATGTAGGAGGGAAGCATTAGATTGATCTTAGAGTAGATTAAAAGGTCGGCACAGCATTGTGGGCCAAGTGGCCTGTATTGTGCTATCATGTTCTATGTTCTATCATTAGCCACGGGTGAGGTGCTGCAAGACTCGAGAGTGGCTGATAGTGTTTACGAAGGGCTGCAAGGATAAGCAAGGGAGCTACATGTTGGTGAGTCCAACATCAGTTCTGAGGAAGTTACAGATGAGGATTCTGAGCAATGGTATCTACCTGCATTTGGAAAGGCAAAGGTGGATTAGGGGGAATCAGCATGGATTTGCGTGTGGGGAATCAGGTCCTGTGAATTTAATGGAGTTTTTTGAAGAAGTGGTCAAGAGAATTAATGAGGGCAGGGTAGTTGATGTTGTCTGCAGGATCTAGATCAACTGGGGAAGTGGGCAAAGGAATGGACAATGGAACTTAACTCAGACAAGTGCACAGTTAAGTATTTTAGGAAGTTAAATGAGGGCAATAATTACGCAGTAAACAGAGCCCTGGGGAGTGTTGTAAAACAGAAAGACCAAGAGCTACAGGTACATTGTTCCTGAAAGTGGTTTCCCAGGTTGACAACGTGGTAGAGAAGATGGATGATATTCTTGCCTTCATCCCTGAGGCATCGAATATAGAAGTTGTATGTCATGTTACAGATATACAAGATGTTGGTGAGACCACAGCTGGAACATTGTGTGCAGTTCTGGTCACCATACTACAAGAAGGATGTGATTAAACTGGAGAGAATACAGAAAGGATTCACAATGATGTTGCCACGACTGGAGGGCTTGAGTTATGAGTCTAAAGCCTGATTTATACTTCTGCGTAGCTTGTCTACGCCGTAGCAAGCATGCATTGTTGTGTCTGCGTCACTCTGCAATTCACCGCCAAAACGCTAGTTGGCGGTGGGGTTTCTATGTCACTGTGTTGAGTTTCTTTGTGAGAGACGTGGACGAGGAAATGCATTTCAAATATTTTCGGATGTCGGCAGGTAGAGTTGACGATTTGGTTCATCGTCTCCAACCATTTATTTCACATCAGCGTACAGACATGGTGGAGAAAAGCAACCGGAAATGTGTAAGCGGAAATGCGATGCTGCCAAGCGGACCAATCACAGTTGTTGCGGTCTGCGTCGTCGAGACGCGTGAGTTACTTATTTGGGGAGGTGCACGTCACCCTACGGCGTAGGGTACGCGGTACTTACGGCGTAGATTTGACGCAGAAGTATAAGTCAGGCTTAAGTCCCAGAAGGTACAATTCCCCTCTGCTTGCAGTTGATAGCAATGACAGTCATTCACTCTATCAGTGCTTCAGAACTAGCTTGGGTTGAAACCAATTAAGATAATCATTAAAATGAGGAAATGTGCAACAAGTTATCCATGAATTAATACTCCAAAGCTATGTGGAACATATGTGTAGAGCAGCCTTACGTCAGTGTTCTGCTTGGACACACTGCTCCATGCTCACTGGCTCTGACGGCCACTTACCCTGACCAGAGCAGAGTACAGGTAGATATTGTGAGGCATGATCACGGCGCCAACGATGCCGACTGCCTGCTGCAGCTGTTGGCTTTTACAGCCCTCGCAGCTGGGCACAAACATCCCCCTTAGCAGCTGCCGCTGGTCTGGCTTCACAGTCACATACTGCGGACAGAGAGCACAAGAACACAGTCTGTGAGGTGAGTCACTTTACACTCCACCCCGCCCCCCCCACCGGTGTCCCCAGACACAAACGTGTAGTCAATGGAGATCAAAGAATCTATTGCACTCAGTGTTCACAATGTACAGTCAGTGGCCACTTTATTAGGCCCGCCTGCACGTCTGCTCGTTCATGCAAATATGTAATCAACCAATCACGTGGCAGCACCTCAATGTTCTCAATGGCGCCGTGGTAGTTCAGTTCCGTTACAGCTCGGGGCATCGGAGTTTGGAGTTCAAATCCGGTGCAGTCTGTAAGAAGTTTGTACGCTCTCTCCGTGACTATATAGGTTTTCTCCAAAAAATGTATCGCTTAGTAGGTTAATTGGACATTGTAAATTGTCCTGAGACTAGGCTAGTGTTAGATAGGTGCTTTTTAAATTTTCAGTTTATTTAGGGATAAAACGTGGTACAGGCCCTTCCAGCCAACAAACCACACCGCCCAGCAACCCACCTATTTAACTCTAGCCTAATCACGGGACAATTTACAATGACCAATTAACCTACTAACTGGGTTGCTGTGTGGTGTGGTTCATTGCTGCGGGAGGACCTGTTCCATGCTATACAGTATCTCTAGCTAAAATTTAAAAATAAGCAGGCAGACATGGTCACGAGGTTCAGTTGTTGTTGAGACTAAATATCAGAATGGGGAAGAAATGTGATCTAAGTAACTTTGACCATGGAATGATTGTTGGTGCCAGACAGTGTGGTTTGGGTATCTCAGAAGCTGCTGATATTCTGGGATTTTCACACACAACGGTCTCAAGTTTACAGAGAGTGGCACAAAAAAATAATCATCTAGTGAGTGTCAGATCTGTGGGTGAAAATGCCTTGTTAATGAGAGAGGTCAGAGGAGAATGGCCAGACTGGTTCAAGCTGACAGGAAGGTGACAGGAACTCAAATAACCACGCGTTACAACAGTGGTGTGCAAAAGAGCATCTCTGAACACACAACACGTCGAATTTGAAGTGGATGGGGTAAAGCAACAGAAGACCACGAATATGCTCTCAGTGGCCATTTTATTATGTACTGGAGGTACCTTATAAAGTGGCCACTAAATATAGACTCCTCTACACTGGAGAAACCAGATTCAAATCGGGTAATGGCTTTGTGAAGCAGCTGTCACTTTAATTCTCCAACTCATTCCCACTCTGATCCCTCAGTCAGTAGCTTCCTGCACTGTCACGGTGAGACCCAATGCAAGCTTGAGGGACAGGTCTGATCTGTGATTTTACTGAATCTTTCCTTATCCATTGGTACAGCTTGGGCAGATCCCACAGCCCTGCGATAAGCAACACACAACTCAGACAAAGAACAGCATCTGCTTCTAACTAACCCATCTGACTCAGATTTTTCCTTTGTCCTATCAATTCCCCCCCACCCCCAACAACTTTTTTGCAACTTAAGCTAACTCGTTTTCTCTCTTTTCCGGGTCTGATGAACAGTCAGTGATCTGATCCATTAACTGTTTGTCTTCCTGCAGTTGCTGCCTGCCACTGAGTGCTTCTTTTATCTTCTGTCTTTAGCTATATGAACATACGGAGAGTGTTGAGGAATGTAACTGGGCAACTTTGTTTAAAAATTAATTTACAGGGTGTGAGAGTTACTGGCTATTTATTTCCCTTCTCAAATTACCCCTTGAGAAGGTGGGGGCGAGATGCCTTCTTGAACTGCTGCAGCCCTTCTGGTGAAAGTGCTCCCACAGTGCTGTTGGGGAGGGAGATCCAGGGTTTAGACCCAGTGAGGAAGGAACAAAGATGTGTTCCCAGGTCACATGGAGTGGCACGGTAGTGTAGTGGTTAGCGTAACGCTATCACAGCACCAGTGACCTGGGATCAGTTCCCGCCCCTGTGTAGGGTTGGGCCGGTGCTCCAGTTTCCAGATGTATGGATTAGTAGGTTATTTGGCCACACGGCTGTAATTGAGTCACGTGGGCTCAGAGGGGCCAGAAAGTTCTGTTATTGAGCTATATACACTGGAATTTAGAAGGATGAGAGGGGATCTGATTGAAACATTTCAGATTATTAAGGGATTGGACATGCTAGAGGCAGGAAACATGTTCCTGATGTTGGGGCAGTCCAGAACCAGAGGCCACAGTTTAAGAATAAGGGGTAGGCCATTTAGAACGGACTTGAGGAAAAGCTTTTTCACCCAGAGGGTTGTGGCTCTGTGGAATGCTCTGACCCAGAAGGCTGTGGAGGCCAATTCTCTGGATGCTTTCAAGAAAGAGTTAGATAGAGCTCTTCACGATAGCGGAGTCAAGGGATATGGGGATAAGGCAGGATAAGAGTACTGATTGTGGATGATCAGCCATGATCACAGTGAATGGTGGTGCTGGCTCGAAGGGCTGAATGGCCTACTCCTGCACCTAGTGTCTATTGTCTCTAAATGAATGTCAGGCCGGTGTGCGAGCTGAAGGGGAGCCTGCAGGTGGTGGTGTTCTGTCGCACCTGCTGCCCTCGTCCTTCTTGGGAGTGGGATTCATGGCTCTGCACACCCACTAAACTTTACACAGACAGAAACTCAGAGAGACTGTGCTGATTGATTTGGTTATTCAGCCTGGGCCTAGTAGAATGGAGAAATTTACTTATGCAATCATCTTGTACCATTGATTGATTCAACCAATGTTACTGGACTTCAGTCCATTCCTGTACAAGAAGAACTTCAGGATACTGAGCATTGGACCCCAGATGGGCTCCTGGAGGCTGAGTCTTGTACTGAAAAACTTTGCAAAGCACTGGGGCAACAAACAAACAGCTGGAGGAACTCAACTAGCTCCAGCACCATCTGTGGGAGGAAAGGAATTGTCCATGTTTTGAGTCGGGGCTCTGCATCAGAGCTTTTGCTCCAGCTTCCAGTAGCTGCAGTCTCTGGGGCAACACACACAAAACGCTGGAGGAACTCAGCAGACCAGGGGACATCAATGGAAGTGAATAAATAGTCGACGTTTCTGACCGAGATCTTTCTGCCTCCATTAGCAAAACACTGCAATTATGTCAGGCAAATCACAAATGCATAATTCAGTAAGATTTAAAGTATGAAAACAAGTACAAAAAAATAAAAGCAAATCCAAGCCTAATATTTTTTCAGCATCACTGGGGCTAAGTCCTCCCCAATAGCTCAGTGTGGGAGCACCTTCACCAGAAGGACTGTAGTGGTTCAAAGACACAGATCACCCCCATCTTCTAAAGGGATAAATAGGGATGGTCAGTAAAACCATAAGACATAGGAACAGAATTAAGCCATTCAGCCCATCGAGTCTGCTGTACTATACCATCATGGCTGATTTATTTTCTCACCTCAACCTCATTCTCCTGCCTTGTCTCCATAACCTTTGAAACCCTTACAAATCAAGAATCTAGCAACCTCCACTTTAAATATACCCAATGGCTTTCTTTTCTACATCCACTCTATCTAGGCTTTTCAATATTCAATAGGTTTCAATAAGATTCCCCCTCATTCTTATAAACTGCAATGAGTACAGGCCAAGAGCCATCAAACACTCCTCATACATTAACCCTTTTATTCTCAGGATCATTCTTGTGAACCTCCTCTGGACCCTCTCCAAAGCCGCCACATCCTTTCTTAGATATGGGGCCTAAAACTGCTCTCATTACAATGCAGTCTGATCAATGCCTTATAAAGTAAATACTGACCTTGGCATTGACACTCAGGTCACAGAGAAAAATCAATAAAAATAGTGAAGCAACCACATGGGTATACTAAATTTTTAAAAAATTCTTCAAAGAAACCAACTTACCTCATAGCCAAACGTGACGGCCATAACTGTAATAAGGAACCCGAACAAAGCTTCCAGTTTTCTCAGACCTGAGGAGAAATTGGGCAACTGTTACATTGATCCTTGTCCACTCGTCCCTCTCCACTGATCTCCCTCCTGGTACTTAACCTTGCAAGTGGAACAAGTGCTAGACCTGCCCCTACACCTCCTCCCTCACTACCTTTCAGGGCCCCAAACAGTCCTTCCAGGTGAGGCGATACTTCACTTGTGAGTCTTTTGGGATCATCTACTGTATCGAGTGCTCCCGGTGTGGCCTCCTATATATCGATGAGACCTGACATAGGTTGGGAGACTGCTTTGCAGAGCACCTACGCTCCATTTGCCAGAAAAAGCAGGATTTCCCGGTGGCAATCGATTTCAATTCTACCTCCCATTCCCTTCTGACTCTGACAGTCCATGGCCTCCTCTGCTGCCACACTCAGGCTGGAGGAACAACACCTTATATTCTGGCTGGGTAGTTTCCAACCTGATGACATGAACATTATTTCTCGAACTTATGGGAATTCCCCCCCCCCCCACTTTCACCATTCCCCATTCTTGTTTCCCCTCTCTCTCCTATCTCCTTACCTGCCCATCACCTCTCCCTGGTGCTCCTCCCCTTCCCTTTCTTCCATGG
The DNA here is from genome assembly GCF_963921235.1 of Mobula hypostoma. Lineage (NCBI taxonomy): Eukaryota > Metazoa > Chordata > Chondrichthyes > Myliobatiformes > Myliobatidae > Mobula > Mobula hypostoma. Next base: position 25,208,809 of record NC_086128.1, read on the forward strand.
TCTTCTGTCCTCTCCTATCAGATTCCCCTTGTTCAGCCCTTTATCACTTTCACCAACCAACTTCCCAGCTCTTTACTTCACCCCTCCCACCTCTGCCAGTTTCACCTATCACCTACCACCTTGCACTTCTTCCAGCTCCCCCCCCCCACCCCACACCCACCTTCTTACTCTGACCTCATCTGTTTTTCAAGTCCTGATGAAGGGTCTCGGCCTGAAACGTCAACTGTTTACTCATTTCCATAGATGCTGCCTGGCCTGCTGAATTCCTCCGGCATTTTGTGTGTGTTGCTACATCTGCAGTCTCACCATCTTATACAACTGCAAGAAAAGATGACTGCACATCATCTTTTTCTCAAGGTTGTGGAACCAAAAACTAAAGGGCATAGGTTTAAGTTAAGAGATGAGCAATTTAAATGGGGCTTGATGGGTCCCTTTAATATCTTTCAACTCTGCAAGTGAAACTTCCTCTGGCAGATCATTCCATACACAGGACATCCTCTTTCACACGAAGGATGGTCTGCGTGTGGAATGAGCTGCCAGAGGAGGTGGTAAAGGCAGGTACCATGTGCAGTTAGATCTTCAGTTTAAATTGACCTCATGGTCACCGCAGACTACAGGAGGAAAGGAGACTTGGGGTTGAGAGGGTGAACAGCTTCGAGTTCCTCGGCATACACATCACCGAGGATCTCACGTGGTCTGTACATACCGGCTGTGTGGTGAAAAAGGCACAACAGCGCCTCTTTCACCTCAGACAGTTGAAAAACATAGAAACATAGAAACATAGAAAATAGGTGCAGGAGTAGGCCATTCGGCCCTTCGAGCCTGCACCGCCATTCAGTATGATCATGGCTGATCATCCAACTCAGAACCCTGTACCTGCCTTCTCTCCATACCCCCGATCCCTTTAGCCACAAGGGCCATATCTAACTCCCTCTTAAATATAGCCAATGAACTGGCCTCAACTGTTTCCTGTGGCAGAGAATTCCACAGATTCACCACTCTCTGTGTGAAGAAGTTTTTCCTAATCTCGGTCCTAAAAGGCTTCCCCTCTATCCTCAAACTGTGACCCCTCGTTCTGGACTTCCTCAACATCGGGAACAATCTTCCTGCATCTAGCCTGTCCAATCCTTTTAGGATTGTATATGTTTCAATCAGATCCCCCCTCAATCTTCTAAATTCCAGAGAGTACAAGCCCAGTTCATCCAGTCTTTCTTCATATGAAAGTCCTGCCATCCCAGGAATCAATCTGGTGAACCTTCTTTATACTCCCTCTATGGCAAGGATGTCTTTCCTCAGATTAGGGGACCAAAACTGCACACGATACTCCAGGTGTGGTCTCACCAAGGCCTTGTACAATTGCAGTAGTACCTCCCTGCTCCTGTACTCGAATCCTCTTGCTATGAATGCCAGCATACCATTCGCCTTTTTCACCGCCTGCTGTACCTGCATGCCCACTTTCAATGACTGGTGTACAATGACACCCAGGTCTCGTTACACCTCCCCTTTTCCTAATCGGCCACCATTCAGATAATAATCTGTTTTCCTGTTCTTGCCACCAAAGTGGATAACCTCACATTTATCCACATTAAATTGCATCTGCCATGAATTTGCCCACTCACCTAACCTATCCAAGTCACCCTGCATCCTTTTAGCATCCTCCTCACAGCTAACACTGCCGCCCAGCTTCATGTCATCTGCAAACTTGGAGATGCTGCATTTAATTCCCTCGTCTAAGTCATTAATTTATATTGTAAACAACTGGGGTCCCAGCACTGAGCCTTGCGGTACCCCACTTGTCACTGCCTGCCATTCTGAAAAGGTCCCGTTTATTCCCACTCTTTGCTTCCTGTCTGCCAACCAATTCTCTATCCACATCAATACCTTATCCCAAATACCGTGTGCTTTAAGTTTGCACACTAATCTCCTGTGTGGGACCTTGTCAAAAGCCTTTAGAAAATCCAAATATACCACATCCACTGGTTCTCCCCTATCCACACTACTAGTTGCATCCTAGAAAAAGTTTGGTATGGGCCCCCAAATCCTCAGAACTTTCTACTGGGTTACAATAGAACCAACAAGCTCCGGGACAGCTTTTTCCACCAGTGTCATGGTCCGGATCGGGGTCCCTTTAAATTTACCTTGTTTATGTTACGATCCGGACCGTTGATTGCCTGTTTTCCCGTGTCCCTCAACTTTGGTGATTAGAGGCAATTAACGCTCGGCTGAACTGGTAGTTTATAGTCTCCGGCTTTCAGCCGTTTGGCGCGGGAGCGTCTGCAAAGTCACCAAGGTACGGTGTGCCGATGTCATCTGGCTGGAGCAAACCTAGTCTCTGCCGAAGCGAGTGCCGGTAATTCACCTTTTCCTCACCGGAGCAACCCTGTCCAGTTACCTCGCCAAAGCGAGCCTGCAAAGTTTCCTCACCGAGGTGGGTCCGTCAGTTAACCCGCCAGAGGGAATCAAGAACCGCTGTCTACTGTTCCCGGGCTGAGTTGAGAGCTCGCCACTACCTGGAGGCTCCAAGTCAAGTCCTGGCCCTGGCGGCTTCCCAGTTCTGAGTCAAGTCCTGGCCCTGGCGGTCTGTGATTCCTGTCCTACCCCCTTGTCTGAATCCCTTCTCTGCCCCTCTCGCCTCTAGCCCTCGTCTGCAGCCCCCAGCTGCACTTCGGTCTAGTTCCATCACCGGAGCTAGATAGGTACTGTCTGGTGTTCATTTGTGTTGGTCTTGTCTTGTCTTGTCTTGTCCTCGCCTCCGTGGGGTAAGTCAGGCCGTCTTGCCGTTGCCCTGCGGGGAGTCATGTCATATCTTGTCTTGTCTGGTCCTCGCCTCTGTGGGGTAAGTCAGGCCGTCTTGCCGTTGCCCCGCGAAGGGTCATGAGTACCGGCCCCATGTCCTGTACCCAAGGAGGGGTCCCGGCTCCCTGCTCTGTGTGGGAGTCCCGGCCCTATGTCCTGTACCCAAGGAGGGGTCCCGGCTCTCTGTTCTGTGTATGTGTCCATGGTTCCATGTACCTGCTCTCCCGAGACCGAGGCTCTGTGTTCCCATGTTCCTCCTCTCCCTAGCCTATGTCATGTCCTTGCCTGGTTCTGGGGTCCGAACCCGAGGCAAGACCCAGGTACTGAGTCCTTGCCCAGTCTCTGGCTCAGAGTCCATGCCCTGGCCTCTTCATATTTCCTCTAGTTCTGGGAGCCGATTCCGAGTCCAAGCCCAGACCCTAGTCCCAGCCTAGTCGTAGTCCCAGTCCTTGTCCAGTTCGCTACTCCTGCTCCTGCCTTGCTCCCCTGGTATCAAACAATAAACTAAATCTAAGTAACCTCACAAGATGTGTCTTGCATTTGGGTCTACCCTTGCTCCCAATGCCCCGCCATTGTGACAACTAGGCCATCAGACTGATTAACTCATGTTGATACAACTGTATTTCTATGCTATATTGACTGTCCTGTTGTACATAATGTTAATTATAAATTACATAATTGCACATTGCATATTTGAATGGAGACGTAACAAAGATTTTTACTCCTCATGTATGTAAAGGATGTAAGTAACAAAGTCAATTCAATTTAATTCAATTTGTGGGCTGAAGGTCCTGTTCCCATAGTTTACTGTTCTATGTACTAAAAGTACCTGACCCATTCAGAAAAGTCAGCACAGATTCAGATTCATTTATTTATCACATGTACCGTTCATCAAAACATACAGTGAAACACATTGTTTGCCCAAACATTTCCGCTCATTTATCACCAGTGAGCCTGGTCCTGTGCTCTCCTTCTCTATGTTTTGTGTTCTCTTTTCTAACTTCAGTTCTGACGAAGAAACTTTCACCCTTTCTCCCTCCACAGACACTGCCTGACCCTGTTGAGTGCTTCCGGCGTTTTCTATTTTCACGACAGCGTCCTGAATTAGGAGCGTTGCAAATGTGAGCACATGATTAGTTTCATGATGCAACCAACCGGACTCACGACTGAGGTGTGGCACCAGTTAGCAAGCTTTCCCCACCCCTGTGGCTCACTTTGCTTTCACTATGCCCACAAGTTTCAGGTGCGTCGCTGGTGGAGACATCAGGTAATGGGAGGAGGCGGCTCCGGTTTCCTCCCATATTCCAAAGACACCCGGGTGAGAGTGAGTAAGTTATGGGCCTGCTATGCTGGCACTGGAAACACGGCAACACTTGTAGGATGCCCCAGCACATTCGTGACGCAAACAATACATTTCATTGTATGTTTCAATGTACTGTACATGTGGCAAATAATGCTAATCTCTTTAACGGCTACAGGACCAAATACCACCCCAGCTATAGGACAGGACAGCTGTGCTCCAGAAAGAGCTGTGTCTCTGTCCCAGATGTCCCAGTACAGTTACAGCACTGGCATCTACTCAACTATGTGGAGAAGTGTGTTCTGTTCGCAAAAGGGATACATCCAATCTATCTTCAATCAATCTTCAGTGAAGTACAGGAGCTGTTGTTGACAACGGTGTCAGCAGTATTGACTCACCAACAAGCTGCTTATCCTTGCCCAGTTTGGACCACTCATCTCCAGACTTGGCCAGAGCCCAGGCCCAAACACAGACCAAAGAGCTGAACTCCAGAGGTGAGGTGAGAGTGATGCCCCTCAATATCAGGGCAGTGTTTGGCTGAGTGTAACGTCAAGGAGCCCTGTGAAACTGAGGTCAGTGGACAAAGGATGGAGTGCAGTGGGTGGAGTCACCACCTTGAACAAAGACTGTTGTGGCTGTTGGAGGTCAATCACCCAGGACATCACTGCAGGGGTTCTTCAGGGCAGAGTGTCCTGCGCTGAACCATCTTCATCAGGGACCTTCCTCCCGTCATATGGTCAGAAGTGGGGATGGTCACTGATGGGTTCAGTTTCATTCACAGCTTCTCAGCAAATGAAGCAATCCATGTTGGCCCACAGCAAAATTCAGACATGGGCTATAGGTAGCATAAACATCGTGCCACTGATTGGCCATCTCCAACAAGAGAGAGTTGAGCGACCTAGCATTCCAGTCACCAATGACCAGAATCTCAGTGAAAGCAGACACATAAATACCATGGCTACCAGAGCAGGTCAGAGGGTGGGATCCTGTGGTGAGTGAAACCCCAAAACCTTTGCACCATCTACGAGGCACAAGTCAGGGGTATGATGGAGCACTCCCCACTGACCTGGGTGCGTGCAGTTCCAACGACCCTCAAGAGACTCAAGGTTATCCAGAATAAAACAGTTTGCTCGATTGACACCCCGTTCCCACCCCCCTCCTCTAAACATTCCCTCTCTCCATGACCAATAGATAGAGGCTGCAGTGTGAACCCTCTACAATGTGCACAAGCTTGTGACCACTACCACCCAGAAGGACAAAGGCAGTAAGTACACCGCCTGCAGGCTCCCCTCCAACTCACCCACCATCCGGGCTTGGAAACATACTCCATTCCTTCATCATCACTGGATCTGAACCCTGAACTCCTCCTCTAACAGCACTGTGGTTCACCCCGCCACCTTCTTCAGGACAGCTTGGGATAGGCAATAAATGCTGGCCTTGACAGTGGTGCCTACATCATCCTGAAATATGAGTAAACCTGTTCGTCAGCCTCTTATTGGTTTTTGTGGATCTAAGCCAATAAACCCGTTCTGCTCATGATGGATCTGGGTGAGTGCACTCGTTCAGCCAAATGGCCAGCACAGTGGTACAGCAGGCAGGGCTACTGTCTCCCAGCTCTAGAGCCCTGGCTTCAATACTGACCTCCGGCTGCTTCGGTGTCCTCCCACATGCTAACATCAATCAAGTTGATTGGTTGATCGGTCACTGCCATCAAAGTCCAATGCAGAGTGTACATGTTGCTACATGTGAGCTTAAACACAATGGGCAATGCACACAAAATGCTGGACAATAGACAATAGGTGCAGGAGTAGGCCATTCGGTCCTTTGAGCCAGCACCGCCATTCACTGTGATCATGGCTGATCATCCACAATCAGTATCCAGTTCCTGCCTTATCCCCATAACCTTTGATTCTGCTATCTTTAAGAGCTCTATCCATCTCTTTCTTGAAAGCATCCAGAGACTTGGCCTCCACAGCCTTCTGGGGCAGAGCATTCCATATATCCACCACTCTCTGGGTGAAAAAGTTTTTCCTCAACTCCGTTCTAAATGGCCTACCCCTTATTCTTAAACTGTGGCCTCCGGTTCTGGACTCACCCATCAGCGCAAACATGCTTCCTGCCTCCAGCGTGTCCAATCCCTTAATAATCTTATATGTTTCAATAAGATCCCCTCTCAGCCTTCTAAATTCCAGTGTATACAACCCCAGTCGCTCCAATCTTTCAACATATGACAGTCCTGCCATCCTGGGAATTAACCTTGTGAACCTACACTGCACTCCCTCAATAGCAAGAATGTCCTTCCTCAAATTTGGAGACCAAAACTGCACACAATACTCCAGGTGTGGTCTCACCAGGGCCCTGTATAGCTGCAGAAGGACCTCTTTGCTCTTATACTCGATTCCCCTTGTCATGAAGGCCAGCATGCCATTAGCTTTCTTCACTGCCTGCTGTACTTGCGTGCTTGCTTTCAGTGACTGATGTACAAGATCACCTAGATCTCGTTGTACTTCCCCTTTTCCTAACTTGACTCCATTTAGATAATAATCTGCCTTCCTGTTCTTACCACCAAAGTGGATAACCTCACATTTATCCACATTAAACTGCATCTGCCATGCATCTGCCCACTCACCCAGCCTGTCCAAGTCACCCTGCATTCTCATAACATCCTTCTCACATTTCACACTGCCACCTAGCTTTGTGTCATCAGCAAATTTGCTAATGTTACTTTTAATCCCTTCATCTAAATCATGAATGTATATTGTAAACAGCTGCGGTCCCAGCACTGAACCCTGCGGTACCCCACTGGTCACCGCCTGCCATTCCGAAAGGGATCCGTTAATCGCTACTCTTTGTTTTCTGTCAGCCAGCCAATTTTCAATCCATGTCAGTACTCTGCCCCCAATACCATGTGCCCTAATTTTGCCCACTAATCTCCTATGTGGGACTTTATCAAAGGCTTTCTGAAAGTCCAGGTACACTACATCCACTGGCCCTCCCTTGTCCATTTTCATAGTTACATCCTCAAACAATTCCAGAAGGTTAATCAAGCACGATTTCCCCTTCGTAAATCCATGCTGACTCGGACTGATCCTGTTTCTGCTATCCAGATGTGTCGTAATTTCATCTTTTATAATTGACTCCAGCATCTTTCCCACCACTGACATCAGGCTAACCGGTCTATAATTCCATTTTCTCTCTCCCTCCTTTCTTGAAAAGAGGGACAACAGTAGCCACCCTCCAAACCACAGGAACTAATCCTGAATCTACAGAACATTGGAAAATGATTACCAATGGAGGAACTCAGCAGGTCAGGCAGCATCTATGGAGGGGATAAAGAGTTGACAAGAGAATAAGAAAGTGGGGGGAGGGGAAGGAGTACAAACTGGCAGATGATAGGTGAGACTAGGGGAGGGGAAAATGATGCGAGAAGCTGAAAGAGGATAAATAGAAGAGATAAAAGGACTAAAGAAGGAATCTGATAAGAAGGACCATAGAAGAAAGGGGAGGAGACGGGCAACCAAAGGGAGGTAATAGACAGGTGGGGAGAAGAGAAGGGGTGAGGGGTGAACCTGAATTCTTCATTCCCCTCTATGGATGCTGCCTGACTTGCTGAGTTCCTCCGGCATTTTGTGTGTGTTGCTCAAGTTATCTGGCGTCTGCAGAAGCTTTGTGTTTACAAACACTATGTGTGCAGTCTCAGAGACTGCCTCTGGAACCTTTTACTCATAACTCTGCAGACCAAGGAGCAGGGAGTCACATGACACTAACACTCAAGCAACAGTAACTGTTCAACACTAATATTACATGTTCTGCAAACTTCCTTTGGCAATCTCATACAACTGGCATCAAACTTACCATATTTATCCAAGAAGAGGAAGAGAAATGTGTCTGCAATAGTTATAATCACTCCGCCCCACAGGGGAATCCTAAACAGGGAGACAGCAGATGGTTAGACGAATAGCTCACCCCTCTGTGGCTCAGGCCGCTGACCCCCACCACTAGCACAGCAAAACCTGTGAATATTAGCTACATCATGTTTGTTTCCAACAAGTCAAAACTTTGAGCACAGTTACCACAGAAGCTGTTCAGTTTTGGCGTGGTCAGTTAGTAACCGCCGTACATAACCACACTATTTACAGCTTCGGAGGAAGTTACAACAATGCCTCATATTTCCCAGAATCATGTGCTATTCCCTGCCTCAGATAACATTTCAATCATATTAATCAGAGACTTCAGAGGTGGTGTGTGTAACTTGTGACATTGCTGACAGAGTCTGTTACTGAGATTGTGTCAGTGTGGGAGATATTAGGGAGTCTTAGAATTAGTATGGAAGCCAGCCCTTCAACCCAGCTTGTCCATGCCAACTAAGTTGTAGGAAGCTAGAGAAGAAATTATGGAGGCCCTGCACAGATTTTTGCTTTACCTCTGGCTACAGGTGAAGTTCCAGAGGACTGGAGAGTGGCTAATGTGGTACCATGGTTTAAAAAGGGTATCAAAAACAAGCCAAGAAACGGCAGGCCATGAGTCTGACATCAGTGGTGGATACATTGTTGGAGGAGATTCTGAGGGACGGGATCTACCAATATTTAGAGAGTCCAGGTCTGATTCTGGACTAGTCAGCACGGCTTTGTGCATGGGAAGTTGTGTCTGATAAACCTCTTAGAATTTTCTGGGGCGGTAATCAAGAGAATAGATGAGGGTAGGACTTGGATGTTGCCTATATGGGCTTTAGCAAGGCCTTTGACAAGGTCCCTTATGGCAGACTAGTCTGGAAGGTTAGATCACATGGGATCCAAGGACAGATATCAGATTGGGTTCATAATTGTCTCAGTGGAGGGAAGCAGAGGATGATGGGTGACGGTCGTTTCTTGGACTGGAGGTCTCTGTCTAGTGATGGTCCACAGGGTTCAGTGCTGGGATCTTTGTAATACTGTGTTTATAAACACGTTGGATAGGAATGTACACAACATGGTGAATAAGTTTGTGATAGTAAGTGGTGTTGTAGACAGTGTAGGAGGGTATGAACAATTACAGGGGAATCTTGATCAGCTGGCTAGTGGGCTGAGGATTGACAAGTGGCTTTCAATCCAGGTGAATGTGAGGTATTGCATTTTGGAACATCAAACCAGGGTAGGGATTATTCAGTGAATGGTAGGACCCTGGCAGTGTTATGGAACAGGGAGATTTTGGAATACAAATGCATAATTCACTAAAATCAGTATCACAGGTACATAGGGTGGTGGAAAAGGCTTTCTGGCAAACTGGACTGTATCAATCAGCATGCTGAGTACAGGAGTTGGTGAGGCCGCGCAGAGTATTGCATCCAGTTTTGGTTGCCTTGCTATAGGAAAGATGTTACTAAACTAGAAAGAGTGAAGAAACAATTTACTAGGACATCTATTTGACTTGAGGGCCTGGCTTACTTGGAGAATTTGTGTAGACTGGAATTTTATTGCTTGGAACGTAGGAGATTGAGGGGGTGACCTGACAGAGGTGTATTAAATCATGGACAAGTTGAAAGCCTGCAGTCTTTTCCCCAGGGAGGGGTACTAAAAACAAAAGGGCATAGTTTAAGATCAGAGATGAGACATTTAAAAGTGACACCAGAGGCAACTTCTTCACAAAAAGGGTGGTAAGTATTTGGACTGAGCTGCCAGAAATAGTGGTTGAGATGGACACATTTGCAACCTTTAAAAAACATCTAGATAAGTCCATGGATAGGAAAGGTTTAGAGGTTTATGGGCTGATGGGACTAGCTAATAGGTAACACAGCATGGACGACATGGGCCAAGAGGCCTGTTCCATGATGTGCGACTATTCTATCAGTGTGTTGCTGCAAGACTATTGGTTTGAGACTGCATTGCTCCAAGACTATTTCTGCAAGACAGCACTGCTACAACACTATCTTGTGTGATGGTTATTCCAAAACGACCATTGCCAGTAATGCAATGCCATGAGACTTGTTCTGTGAAACTTTTGCTGCAAGGGTAGTAGTATTGCTAGGGTACTGCACTGCTATGAGTCTCCTAAAGCAAGGCTGCATTGTTTTAAGACTAGTAGTACTGTAATGTATTGCTTTAACCGTATATGACTGAGACTATTACCGCAACCCTGTATAACTACAAGACTGCTTGCTGTGAAAATATTACTTTGAGCTTTCCTTGCTGCAAGGCTGCACTCCAGCATGACACTGCTGTAGGGTTATACTCTTCTGAGACTGCAATAGTGAGACTGTTGCTGCAAAATTGCCCCACTGCCAGACTATTTATAAATGACTATCTAACCATTACCAAGATTACAGTACTGCAGATATTACTGCGAGCATGTGTTGCTGCAAAAACATTGCACAAGACTATTGCTACGTTTCTGCTTTGCTGAAACTATGCTGCAGACCTATTACTATAAGATTCTATTGCTATAAGATATTGTGTGAGACTGCATTTTTTGCAAAATTGCATTGGCGCAAAGACTGTATATTATGTCAAGGCCATACTGCAGCATTATTATTACTGCAGTGATACAAGAGGGTATTGCGATAAGACTATCATTGCAAAACTGTGTTGGTCAGAGACTACAGTGCTGCCTGAAATATTGCATTGGTGTGAGAATATTTTGACGAGACAATGGCTGCAAGATGGTACTGTTGCGAGCCTGCGCAGTTGTGAGACAATTGCTGCATGGCTGTATTGCCGCAAGAAGATTGCTGCTCTGGATTGTTGCAGGACTGCATTAGAGTGAGACTGTACTGTCGAGGCATCGTTAATATGGGAGGAAGGCTGTACTGGGAAGATTGAATTATGAGGGAAGTTTTTTTTACTGGGAGATGGTTTACAGGGAACTTGCAATGCAATTGCAATATAGGACAGATACAAAAGCACAGTGTTGCTTCCTGACAGCTGCAGAAATCCGGCTTGAATCCTGACCTCAGATACTGCCTATGTGGAGTCTGCACATTCCCCTTGTGACCACATGGGTTTCCCGGGCACTCCAGTTTCCTCCTACATCCCAAAGACGTGCAGTTTAGTAGGTTAATTGGGCACTATAAATTGTCCCCAGTGTGTGGGTGAGGGTAGAACCTGGGGAGAGTTGATGTGAATGTGGAGAGAATAAAAAGTGGTATTAATGTAGGATTGGTGTAAAATGGTTTGTTGTTGTTGTTGGGCTGAAGGACTGTATCTCTCTGTGCCTCCTTGAATCTGAGACAATGAGACTGTCACTTTCCTGGGAAATTTTACTGTTGGGCGAAATGGATGAAGGTCTATTAGTGGTGAGAATCCAATTACTGGAGTCACTATTGGCCCTGGAGGCATAGTGATAATCACAGTGCTCTACAGCACAGAATTGTTTGGGAAGAACCCATGTTAATCAAGTGTCTGTTACTGGGTCAGAGCCTTATATTCAGAGAAGGTCTGTGACTGGGGGGACAGTGGGAGTCATCAAAGGGCTGGAGTCTGTGAACGAGAGGAATAGTCAAAAGGTGGAGAGATTACACACTGTGGGATGATACGATGGCACTGTAACGTGGAAGCAGTAGTGTTATAGAAAGATGCATTCAGGAGGAAGACTACTACATTGTTGGTAGGACAGCTTTCCTCCTTTGTGTGCATTTCCACTTACTGGGTGGATCAGACGTTGAAACCTAATGGGGCTGGGGTCATTATCCAGAACGTCAATGTACCTCTTGCTGAAGTCAGTGAACGGATGAGTACACTTTGTGCAAATCAGTCCCAGTATTTAATGTCGCAAACATGAGAAAACCTGCAGATGCTGGAAATTCAAGCAACACACACAAAATGCTGGTGAACGCAGCAGGCCAGGCAGCATCTATAGGAAGAAGTACAGTCGACGTTTCGGGCTGAGACCCTTCGTCAGGACTAACAAAAAGAGATAGTAAGAGATTTGAAAGTGGGAGGGGGAGATCCAAAATGATAGGAGAAGACAGGAGGGGGAGGGATGGAGCCAAGAGCTGGACAGGTGATTGGCAAAAGGGATACAGAGTTGGAGAAGGGGGAGGATCATGGGATGGGAGGCCTAGGGAGAAAGAAAGGGGGAGGGGAGCCCAGAGGAAGATGGAGACCAGGCAAGGAGTGATTGTGAGAGGGACAGAGAGAGAAAAAAGAAAGAGGGAAAAAAAGGGGGGGGGGGAATAATAAATAAATAAGGGATGGGGTAAGAAGGGGAGGTGGGGCATTAGCGGAAGTTAGAGAAGTCAATGTTCAAGCCATCAGGTTGGAGGCTACCCAGACGGAATATAAGGTGTTGTTCCTCCAACCTGAGTGTGGCTTCATCTTTACAGTAGAGGAGGCCGTGGATAGACATATCAGAATGGGAATGGGATGTGGATCTCCCCCTCCCCCTCCCTTTCAAATCTCTTCTTTCAGTTAGTCCTGACGAAGGGTCTCGGCCCGAAACGTCGACTGTACCTCTTCCTATAGATGCTGCCTGGCCTGCTGCGTTCACCAGCATTTTGTGTGTGTTGCCAGTATTTAATGTGAAGTTTGGGTGAATAAGAAATGCACACAGCGGACAGCCAAAATGTGCCAATCAATACCAAATACAGATCAAAGTGGCTGCACTCTACCTTCCGACAGACAGCAGGTTCAGAGCGATGGCCGATCCAATCACTTCCTGCATGTCCGAACCGATGATTGCCAGTTCCACCATCAACCAGAGCAAAATCCGAGGGAACTGGAACATTCACAAGGTGGTAAGTGTTAGTCCTGAGCCAGGGCCTGGCGGTCTGATACAGCTGGGTGGGGACCACAAGACAACGACTGAGAACATGTTTATACAGATCAGGGGCAGTCAGGGTGAGCATGGACTTTCTATTACCAATCCAGAGAAGAATTTAAAGCAATACTCCCAGCTATTCTTTTCAATTCCCTTACCAACCATAATGCCCTCTGAATGATCATCATGCTGATACCAGCAATTCAGTGAAAGGATCAGGATTTAATCAGTCACTTCCATAACTTTGATGCCTGGCAATGGGATCAGCCTTTTGAGACTTCTCTCCACTGTGGGACCGGAACTTGACCCAGTGCTCACTGTGGGAGAGGCGAGAACTGGGCCCAGTGCTCACTGTGGGAGAGATCATAACTGTACCCAGTTCTGTACTGAACCCCCTAGTTCTTCAATACTCCCATTGGCCCCACAGTTCATGGAGTATGTCCCACTGTTATTCTTCCTTCCAAAATGCATTACCTCACATTTACCAGGAATAATTCCACCTAGCATGTTCCTCTGCCCATTTAACAGGCTACGCTCATACAGTCATACAGCACAGGGACAGCCTCCGGGGAAACGGATGAGGCCGGTTCATTAGATACACTTAAGAACATGTGGACAGGTATGTGGATGATAAGTGCTTAGATGGATATGTGCCGGGTTCTGAGAAATGGGATTAGCTTGAATAGACATCTCGGTCAACATGCACATGAATGGGCCAAGGGGACTGTTCCTGTGCCCACCAACTCTGTGACTCTATAACCTTCTTCACCATCTACCACTTCTCCAGTACTTGTGTCATCTGCAAACTTACATGTTAACCGCATTGTCATCCAAATCATTCATGTGAATGACAAACAACAGCAGACCCAGCAATGCTCTCTGGAGCACACCACTGGTTACAGGCCTCTATCCCTCCATTACTACCCTCTGCCTCCTACCACCGAGGCAGTTTTCTATCCAACTGTCTAGCTCAACCTGGATCCCAGGCGATCTCACTTTCTGAACTTGCCTACCATGAACACTACAGCTCAGCAGGCTCTTCAGCCCACGATGTTGCGTCGACTCTTTAACCTACTCTCCTACATAGGCCTCCATTTTTATGTTATTCATGTGGTCCGTCTAAGAGTCCCTGATGTATCTGTTTCTATTATCACCCCTGGCAGGCTGTTCCATACAACCACCACTTTCTGTGTGAAAAACCTACCTCTGACATTTCCTTATACCTTCCTCTAATCGCCTTAAAGTTATGCTCCTTGTATTAGCCATTTTTGCACTGGGAAAAGTCTGTGGCTATCCACTTGATCTATGCCTCTTATCATCCTGTACACCTTGATCAGGTCATCTCTCAACCTCCTGCGGTCCAAAGAGAAAAGCCCGAGCTCGCTCAACCTATCCTCATAAGACATGCTCTGTAATCCAGGCAGCATCCTGGTAAATCTCCTCTGCACCCTCTCTAAAGATTCCACATCCACATCCACATGAGGCAAACCAGAACTGAACATAATTCCAAGTGTTCTGCCATTTTCAATCCTCTTGTTCACCTGCTCAAAAACCTTAATTAAATTTCCCATGCATAAGGGCATCCAGACTATCTCTAATCAGTCCTGGCCTTTCCAAATGCAGGTAGGTCCTATCCCTCAGAATCCACTGATGTTCTCCAGCCTGTAGTCCCTTGGCCTGTCTTTACAGCCCTTCTTAAACAAAGGCACAGCGTTAGTCAACCTCCAGTCTATTGGTAACTCATCTATAGCTAACGATGAAATAGAATATCTCTGCAAGGGTCCCAGAATTTTTTTCCCTTAGCTTCCCACAATGTCCTAGAATACACCTGCCATACCTCAGGAATTCATCTATTTTTATGTCCTTCAAGACCTCGTGTTTCAATAGGTGAACATGTTTCAGGACATCACTGTTCATTTCCCTGAATTCCCTTGCTGCCACGTCCTTCTTTGCAGTAAATAAAGAATGACAAATATTAATTTAAGACCTCTTTGTGATTCTACACATGGACATCCATATTGATCCTTTTGGAACCTACTATCTCCCTAGTTACTCTTTTTGCCTTTAATATACAGTGGATTCTGGTTAATTGGGCCACAGGTTAATCAATGGGGGCAGCCGTTTATTTGGGACAACTCTTAAAGAACAACATCTAAATCAAGAAAATAGTTGGAATTCCTTTTGTTTATTTGGGACACTATGCCACTTAATTGGGGCAGGAAACTGCTGCCGAACAGTTTCTAACTAGCGTCGGTCTGGTGCACTCGTGTGTCTGTTAGACACTACACCATGCTGAGAGCTATCAGCTTTTAAACAGTGTCAATTGCATGTGCTTGTGTTCAGAAAGCTGTGATTTTTATCACTGATAGTTGGCAAGGGATAAGCAGCAAGACAACTTGGAATGGTTTTGCACACTGCGGTTTCAAGCGTTCAGGCTTGGAGATGCCAGAAATGGCCGGGAGTGAAAATGCAATGATTTAAATACTTCAACAACTTAGGAATTAATGAAGGTATCGACAATCATCTTGAATGTTACAATGAAAATGAAGACTTTGGAGAATGCAATTGTCTAAAGTATTGTCTGAAGGCTGTCCATTATCTGCACTAGGTGTCTTCACTGATTTTTTTCATTTACAGTCAATCAAAAGAACATGGCAGATGAATTCCTCTGTCGATAACTATTAGGAACTAATACAGTTTTATAGAACTGTAGTAGTATTGGTAGGGTTCTAAATTGTTCTGTATTTTATTTAAATACATAAATTGTTACTCAGTTAAACAGTAGTTTGTCTTTTTTTTTCCTTTTAACTATTTCCATGAAACTTCAGCTAACTGGGGCAGCTGCTTAATTGGGCCAAAATGTACTGGTCCTGAAGTGTCCCAATTAACTGGAATCCACTGTACTTATAGAACATTAATCACAGAAGCAAACTAATGTCTAAGCTCGTAGGCCTGGGACTCACAATCCCCTCTGCAACTGAATCCTTGACTTCCTAGCCACAAAGCAGAATTAGCAAAGATAGGCAGTAACACCTCAGCTATAGTTATCCTCAACACAGGTAACCTATAAGGCTGCATCTTCAACACCCAACTCTACTGCCTGTATACTTACATACGAGTAGCAGATTCTGATCTAAGTTGGCAATAACAGCACAGTGGTGGACCAGGTTTCAAACAGCAATGAGATGGAGAACAGGAAGAAGACAGAGAGCTTAGTGACATGGTGTCATGACAACCACCTTTCCCTCGGCAAAACTAGAGAACTGGTCATTGACTTCAGGAAGCAGGGCAGAGTTCACACCTCTGTCTGTATCAATGGTGCTGAGGCCGAGGTGGTTAAGAGCTTCAAGTTCTAAGATTTAAAATAGCATCAGCAGCTTGTCCTGGTCCAACATGTAGATGCTACGTTCAAGAAGACACACCAGCACCTCTACTCCCTCAAAAGGTTAAGCAAATTCGGCATGTCCCTGATGACCCCTCCAATTTTTACCGTAAGCATCGCAGCTTGGTACGGCAACTGCTCTGCCCAAGACCACAAGAAATTGCAGGGAGTAGGGGATACAGCCCTGTGTATCACATAAACCAGCCCCCTTCCTTTGACTCCATCTACGCTTCCCACTGCCTCGATAAAGCAGCCAGAATAATCAAGGACCCCTCCCATCCTGGATATACTCTCTTCTCATCTCTTTCCTCAGGCAGAAGACACAAGAGCCTGAGAACATGAACTACCAAGGTCAAGGACATCTTCTGTCCCACTATTATCAGACTCTTGAACAGATCTCTTATACAATAAAGATTAATTTTTGATCTCCCAATCTACCCTGCTGTGGCCCTTGCACTTTATGTGTTTATCTGCACTACACTTTTTTTGTAAACCGTAAACTATATTCTGGAGTCTGTTTTACTGTTGTATTACCTCGATGTTGTCTCCCACTGGCCATGTAGTATACGCCCAGTAAACTGATTGCCTCTTTTCATTTCCCACACTCTAACCGCACAGCCTCAGTTGAAGAATGTTTTAGGATTCACTCCCTGCAACAACTGGCAACATTGTGATGTCTGTCTCAGAGGCCGGCATCAAAACATCTTGCAAGAGCGTGAACCCTCGCAAAGTGCCAGGCCCTGATGGTGTACCTGGTAGGCACTCAAACTGATTGTGGACTTCAGGAAGAAGTTGAGGGTCAGAAGTGTAAATGGTGACCAGTTTCAAGTTCTTGGGTGTCAACATCTCTAAAGTTCTATCCTGGGCCCAACATATTGATACAATTATGAAGAAGGCATGCTAGTGTCTATAATTCATTAGGAGTGTGAGGACAACTGGTATGTCACCAAAGGCTTTAACAAATTCTGCGATTCTGGAACAGCTTCTTCCCCTCTGGCATCCGATTCCTAAATGGACATTGAACCCATGAACACTACCATCCCTCCCCCTCCTGTCTTCTCCTATCATTTTGGATCTCCCCCTCCCCCTCCCACTTTTAAATCTCTTACTAACTCTTCCTTCAGTCAGTCCTGACGAAGGGTCTCGGCCTGAAACGTCGACTGTACCTCTTCCTAGAGATGCTGCCTGGCCTGCTGCGTTCACCAGCAACTTTTATGTGTGTTGCTTGAATTTCCAGCATCTGCAGAATTCCTGTTCTTTACACTACCTCACTACTTTTTTATTTCTGTTTTTTTACCTCTTATTTTAACTTAACTATTTAATAGACATATACTGTATATACTTAATGCAATTTAGCTTCTCCTTCTCTATATTGATTTATCATGTGTTTCATTGTAGTGTTGCCGTAAAGTTAACAAATTTCACGACATATGCTGGTGATATTAAACCTGATTCTGATTCTGAAATTTCTACAGATGTACCATGGAGAGCATTCTAACAGGTTGCATCATCGTCTGGTGTGGAGAGGCCACTGCCCAGGATTGGGAAAAGCAGCGAAGGGTTGTAAACCGAGCCAGCTCCATCATGGTCACTAGCCTCCTCAGCATCGAGGACATCTTCAAAGGGTGATGCCATCTTCAAAATACAGCAACTTCATCATTAAGGACCCCCACCACCCGGGACATGCCCTCTTCTCATTACTACCATCAGCGAGGAGGTACAGGAGCCTGAAGACACACTCAATGTTTTAGTTACAGCATCTTCCCCTCTGCCATGAATGGTCCATGAACCCATGAACACTAATTTTGCTTTCTTTTTGCACTAATTTATTTTTGACCACAAAACCAAAATAAATATATATTTATATATATTTCTTATTGTAATTTGTAGGTATTTTATGTATTGCACTGTACTGTTGTTGCAAGACAACAAATTTCACAACCTATGTTAGTGATAATAAATATAACAATATTAATAATAAGCCACATTATCATATTATTGGATGCAGTGTTCAGTGTTGGACAGGTGCCCCAGTGCAGTTCCTGTGACCTGGCTTCAGTCCTGATCTCCACTGCTGTCAAGGAGTCGTTAAGTTGTACAGCACAGAAATAGGTCCTTCAGCCCAACATGTCCATGCTGACCCTTCTGCCAATCTACACCAATCCCATTTTCCCACGTAAGGACTATATCCTTCTATACCTTGCTTATTGAATTGTCTTGTCTAAATGTCTCTTAAACATAGGGAATACATCTGATTCCACCACCTCCTCTGACAGCACGTTTCTCTCTGTGAGAAATGCTTATCCCTTAGATTCCCTTTAGAACTTCTCTCTCGTTAAACCTATACCTTCTTGTTTTTGCTACCCTGACCATGGGAAGTGTATGCTGACTACCTACCTTGTCTGCACCTCTTATAATCTTACACACGTCTATCTCATCACACCTCTTAGCCTCCTTTGTTCCAGGGGAAAACAAGCCCAGCCTATCTGATCTCTGCCTAAAGTCCTCTAATTGCAGGCAACACCCCGGTGAAGGGTTTCCTCTGAGTGCTCTAGGTTTCTCCCAGAACAGGCGGGAGTTACACCCCAAACCCCTTCCGTCTTCTGCATCTGTCTGCTGGGTCCTACAGAGAAAATTTGAAAGGATGCTGCTGGGACTACTGGAGTTATAGGGAAAGATTGAAATGGTTGGGACGTTATTCCTTAGAGCCTAGGAGAATGAGGGGAGATATGACAAGAGTATACAAAGTTATGAGGGGTAGGGATAGGGTAAATGCAAGCAGGCTTTTTCCACTGAGAATGGGTGAGACTAGAACTCATGGGTTAAGGGTGAAAGGTGAAAAGTTTAAGGGGAACATGAGGGAGAACCTCTTCACTCAGAGGGTGGTGATAGAGTGGAATGAGCTGCCAGTGCAAGTGGTGGATGCGAGTTTGATTTCAACATTTAACAGAAGTTTGGATAGGTACGTGGATGGAAGGGGCATGGAGGGCTAGGTCCTGGTGTAGGTCGATGGGACTAGGCAGATTAATAGTTCAGCATGTACTAGATGGGCCGAAGGATCTGTTTCTGTGCTGTAGTGCACTGTGACTCTATGACTCGATAACTGAGCTGCATTCTTATGTTACGTACCCCGTAACTGGGTTGCCAAACCAGCAGAAATGGATCACTCAGTTGGAGTCTGGAGTACTAGAACTAAGAAAGTTTTATTAAAGAAACAAGCAACACAGTAATCGAAAGGATAATAAATGCAACAGTTCAACAATGATAACCACACATGTGCACAGAATTAAGATAACAGCATCAATCAAGCTCTATCGTTGTCTAGGGGTAAATGACCAATTTCAAAATGACTCAAAGTTCAGTCCAGTTTGTAGTTCAGTTCGCAGTAATCGTTGCCATGGCGATGGACAAGGTGGGGAAGAGAGACATAGAATAGGAACAACTCATCATTCAGCACAGCTTCACTCACAGACCAGCGAGATGGCTCACAAACAGCTTTTGGGCGGGTCCTTGGTGATGTCACCTGAGGTCACCGACTGTGACCCCTCCTCCAGATGCGGTCGATCCTCTGCAGTGAACCCGGCACCCAGGCAAGGGCGGACACACACCGGGTTCCCGCTGATCGTACCTTTCCACCCTTGTCGTTGTCTGGTACTTCTCACCCACTCGTGAGAAGCGCACCGCTTCCAGGGTCTCGTTACCTCGGGTGGCGTGTGTGTCCTGTCTTAGCGAACCTGTCCCTTTTTATCCCCCTGCTGGGGTATCGCCTGTCCATCACTTCAAACAGTTCAGGGTTCAAAGGGGGGAGCCGCTCCAGACAGCTCTCCCTCCCACATCCCTTCATTACACATCTCCAGACGCTGCTCCATTGTTCCTTATCTCTCCTTCCCCTGAGGGCAGGTGGCAGACCACTTGCTGATGCCACTGATGCTAGCCCAGGCCAGCAAACATCTTAATTTTATGTGTATTCTCGTAACACCCCGCAGGAAGCCACCACGAGCTCTTAAAGGCCTCTAGCAGCTGATGCCTATATTTAAAGTGCATCAAGACACCTTGTACTGTTGGCCAATCCTCATTTATTCAAGTGTGGCTACCCGGAGACCTCAGGGTTACAAGGACCCTGGGGCCAATGACTGGTTGATATGCTGGGCATGACTTCCAACGAAATATTGGCTGATACTTTCCTCTGTGATCCACTGCTGGTGTATTGAGGCCCGAGGTTTCCTTTGTGCCTTTTATTTTACTATGAGAGCAGTATTGAATGTGTTGAAATATTGACTAAAAATCCCACTGTTCACCAGTTAAAATGCGCTGCTTTGTGCAAGAAGCCATTTTTGTGTTGCTTGCCACCCATCCAGCAGAGGGCATGCAGGCCAGTAGGATCCCAACATCATTTTCCTCCATAGTTGCTGCCAGACCTGTTGAATTCCTGTAGAATTCTGTGTGAATTGTTCAAGATTTCTGTACCTGCTGAATATATTGTGATTATATTGTGCTTGTATCTCTTTTATTGCATGTTGTGCCAACACAATACAGCAAATTTGTAAGACAGGTAAATGTATATGGCTAATAAAATTGATCTGATCTGATCTCACTTCCCCATCTATGGCCTGAAGTTCCCTCAAAACATCAGCTATTGCATCTCTGCACTCCCAATAGGGATGAAAATACATGTAAAATACCAACGTTACTTGGTGGAGACATGTAGGACTTTGATATGCACCTTTGAGTACTTCCTGCGGCAGACCTCAGCCAACTGCATACCACTGACAGCCCCTAAGCGACCCGAGAGCCTCTGTAATCCAAGGCCAATGATGGTGGCCAACAGCAAGACCCAGAGGATCTGAAGAAAGACCAGAGAGGAAAAGCAAGGTGAAGCTAACAGGTTATTAGCCAAACATCATAAACATTTATATCTCAGCCCTGTCATTAACCCTTGGATTCTGTGTCACGTATACAAATGGATTGCTCTTGCTATCAGTGCAGTTACCAGATCAGCAACTGGGGAGACGCACAGTGAACCGGTGGGTGGTGCTGCTGCCTCGGAGCTCGAGAGACCTGAATTCCATCCTGACCTCTGGTTTCCTCACACGTCCCAAAGGTGTGCAGGCTCAGCGGGTTGATTGGCCCCTGGTGTGTGGGTGAGGGGTGGTTGGTGGGGATGCGTGGAGAATAACATGGGATTCATGCGAATGGGTGATTGATGGTCAGCACAGACTTGGTGGGCCTTAGGGTCTGTTTCTGTGCTAACAGGTGGTGAGTTTTTGGTGCGGAGTTGGTCAGATCTCCATTCTTAGAGAAAGATTACGGGTGACCCAGGAGAGCCGGGGGCTCTGTCCAGTGCACCTTGACTTTGATTTCCCAGTATGCACCACAGCAGCTTCAGGTGAGCCCAGTCCCGAGCTGGAAAAGCACGGCTGACACTGGAGGTTCTTATATGCACTCAAAGGATGTGGGGCTCACAGGCATTTATTGACCCTCCCTAGTTGCCCTTGGGAAGGTGGTGGCCAGCTGCCTTCTTGAAGCACCGCACTCCTTGACATGTGGGTATACCCACAGCGCTGTTACGGAGGGGGTTTGACCCAGCAATGGTGAAGGAACGGTGATATTTTCCAAGGCAGGGTGCTGTGCGGCTTGGAGGGCAACTTCTGGGCGGTGATGCCCTTTTCACGAGGCACAGCACAACACAACACAAGCCCTTGCCACCCAATTGTACCCATGTGATCAATGAACCTAATAACCCGTATGCCTTTGGAGGGTGGGAGGAACCCCACACAGTCACGAGGAGAGCATACCAATTCCTTGGAGATGGTGGCAGAACTGAACCCAGGTCACTAGTGCCGTAACAGCGTTATGCTAGCCGCTGTACTACCGTGCCACCTCGCGAGGAATTGAGAATGTGTTCCTCATGATTTTGCTGCCCTTGTCTTTCTTGCTGGTAAAGATGACCCCACTCCGGATGAGAATGGTTTTGGAGATCTAGACACCAGGACTTGACCAGCACCAGTTCCCGAGGTCCTGGGTCTGCAGGGGCAGCACCCCCACAACTCTGTTTAAAAAGAGGAGGGTGGTATGGGCCGAGTTCCCTCTCCCATCATCACCACGATTACAGAGTGTTTCCCTGAAACAGGCACTCACCTCAGCTCCAGGCCCAGCCAGGCACCCGGCCTCTCCCTAGCACTCCATCCCCGCTTGACATCGCAGGCCAGGGTAGCGGGGCTCGTGAGGGTCTGCTGCCAACTGAATGGGGCCCTCGGCCTCAGTGACATTGTGCCCCTGACAGCAGCTGCTCAGAGCTGCCAAGCAGACTGGATGCCAGTGGCTGAGTAGTCCCAGCTCTCCGCCTCAGACAGGGCGTCCAGCATCCAACGGAACCAGCCGTTCCACTGTCAGTGGGTCTGTAGAGTGAGAGGATTTCACCTCCAGCTCTCGAGGTATGCAGAATTAGGAGAGACCCAGGGAGGGATGGACTTTCCCCAGGGCAGAGAGGCAAGGGTTTGGAGTA